>NW_015506658.1:243413-244646 GCF_001515645.1 Sinocyclocheilus grahami | reverse complement strand
AATGAACCCTGATATAACAGCGGAAAGTAGACAATTGTATTACAAACTTTTGATCAATTTGATGTAATTTTATAAATTTATACGTCCCTGAAACTTTCCATGAATGAGGTACACTGCTTTTCTAATTATTAGTTTTCAATCAACACAAACTCAGCACACCTGAAAAAACGATAGGTGCGTAAGAAAAATCCAATTTTCCAAAATATAAAAAGATGCAATCCCGCACGCTATCAGTACTTGATAAATATTGCAATTTATTGTTATAAGCACAAGCAAAGTTTCGGTCCACTGACCTTCATCAGGCATAAATTATTACTTTTAAAATATTATAGGCACAAATCTCATGTTTCTATAGGGAGAGCTATTAAATATGTTTGAGCAACAACACGAGGGATCTGAGGATCTGTGTGTTGCTTCAAGAGAGCAACCATACATTTGAATTATCTTTTTATTTTATTTTTGTATTAATTTATAATCAGTTATTCGTATATTCATTTAGAATCATTTATGTAATTTATTGTTTGATTATTTTTTTTATCATTTACCATTTATATAATTTAACTATTCATTTATTTTTTTATGATGTTTTTATATATTTTGTATTTATTATTTTCCTTGTTTATGCATTTTCATTGTTTAATCTGATGATTGTGAGGTTTAATTAACAGTTTTGTCTGAATGAATAAGAGATAAGAGGGAATGTTAATGGAATCTCAAGGTTTATGGGATGTTATTGTGTTTGGTAAAACACTACTTGTTGGATTTGTGTTCGTCAGATGAAGTCTGAGCATTGAAACATAAACAACTAAGATTTTTCAATAAACTTAGCTCCTTTTTATCATCATCACTTCGTCTCCTGCTTCTGCTCTTCTCTGGCTTTGCTCAGTCATCTTCTAGGCTCATAGAAGACTATTAATACAGTTCTGGTACCAGACCAGACTTGATGCTAATGGGTTTTAAAACTCTAGTCTATCACATCCAGTTCTCAAAAGTCTTGTGAACAAATGTTCTGTATGTGTTTTATGGCCTTATTTTAGTGACTATTTACTTTTAGAAAATTGTATTTTTCACTAACCATGTATAAACAATATTTTCTCAAAAACACAAACATGTCGGCTATTTTCACGCTGCTCATGTACTATTGTAGCACAGTTTGTGCTGATTACAGTGTAATCAGACTTTAGTCATTAATATGTTTTTAAGATACTGAAAACAGCACAAATGTCAGGGCAT
>NW_015506658.1:240919-243280 GCF_001515645.1 Sinocyclocheilus grahami | reverse complement strand
AATAAACACCATCCTCCTTGTTCCTCCTGTTTTATTCTCCGGGTTTCCTCGTGTTTTATTCTCCTGGTTTCTGGTTCCTCCTGTTTTATTCTCCGGGTTTCTGGTTCCTCGTGTTTTATTCTCCGGGTTTCTGGTTCCTCCTGTTTTATTCTCCGGGTTTCTGGTTCCTCGTGTTTTATTCTCCGGGTTTCTGGTTCCTCGTGTTTTATTCTGCAGGGTTCTGGTTCCTCGTGTTAAGGGTCAACTCTGACCGAGGAACCCACTTCACCGCCGAAGTCATGCAGGAAGTGTGGAAACTATTGGGTATACAGGCCAAGCTCCATATAAGCCATCACCCAATTTCCTCAGGTCAAGTGGAACGAACCAACAGGACAGTGGTCAGCACATTGAAGAAGTACGTGTCCGCCAATCAAAAGGATTGGGATATTAAGCTTCCTCTGGTACTGATGGCCGTCAGGGCCACCCCTCACCGGTCTACCGGAGTACCCCCGTTCGAGATGATGATGGGGTTACAAATGACACTACCGTTACACCTGCTGTACCAACCTGGTGACCTGAACCTCGTTACCGCCTATACCACTCACCAATACCTGGAGGAGTTGCATCAACACCTGAGAACAACTTTCGCCTTCGCGCAACAACAACTTCAAAGAAGTGCGGAAGGTCGAAAAGCCTACTATGACCAAAAGACCTCTCACCAGGAACTTAATGTCGGAGACAAAGTATGGTACTACAGCTTCGACCAACCAAGGCAGAACGCTCCCCATCGCCTGTCAAAGAAATTCCTACCTCACTGGACAGGACCCCATGAGACTGTGGACAAGCTCTCACCTGTGGCCGCTGTTCACTGAGGAGCTGCGCAAATATGAACGTGGTTTAGCGCAGCTCCTCAGTGAACAGCGGCTCAGTGTAGTTAATGCTGCTCAATGTGAAAGCCCACAGGTGATGGAGATTTACCGCTGATTACAGAACCGGCTTTACTGATAAGATGCGCATTAAATATCGCATGCGATTAATCGTGCAGCCCTAAAATATATTAGTTTATATTAGACAAATCTTCAACAATGTCATGTTTCCCTACAGGTCTGTAAGGAATAATTTGGATCTTTTCTTTGACAAACGAATGCTTAAACATATTAGAACCTCATATTTAAAATTTCCAGTTCACCCCAAAATTAAAGAAACTCACTTTAAAATGTTATATGGTATTTACCCTTCTGGAGAGTTTCCAAGGGTTAGATTTAATTTTGAAACAATATTATGTACATTTTGTAACGCATCTCCAGATAATACAGAGCACTTTTTTTTTTGCTTGTAAATATTCTAGTATCTTCTGGGACAAAGTGCAACTTTGGTTAAAAGAGGAAAATGTGGTTGAATTGAACCTGTCCTTTATAGATATTAAGTATGGAAACTATGAAGAAGGTGATAAAAAAGGTTTTCTGATTAATGTTTTACTTTTGTTAGCGAAGAATTTTATTCACAAATGTAGATTTTTTTAAATCACCCCCCATGTTTATAGAATTATTTGAGACTTATACTCAAAAACTTTGTCAAAAACAAAAAATAAAAAAGTCGGAATCTTGTTAAGATTTATTTGATAAATATAATTTATTATAATGTTTTTTTTATCCCCTGTGTTTAATCTATATTTATTAATATAGATGGTTTAAATAATGAATGTTCTTTTTTTAATGTTTTTTTTTCCTCTTTATTTATTTTTTTTATTCTGTGTAAGTCTAAGCCCCTCTTAAAACTGTTGTCCTTGAATGTAAGTTGTATGCCAATTTGTTCTGTAAACATGTCATTTTTTGCTATACTTCAAAAAATAAAAAAATTATTAGACAGGAAGGGCGGGGTCTCAATTAAAGATGAAAGATGCAACATAAGCAGGGGCCCCTCATTCTTCATTAAATAAACAAACAGTTCATTCTGCCAAAATACTTAAAACATGAAACAGTTTTGATGCTATATTATTGATTGTTTATGTTGCTAAGGGTGTTGCTCAGTGATACCCAGAACCATTGGGTGAAGAGGTCAAAGCCGTGCTGTATCGTGAATAAAACACAGCTGCTGACCAATCAGAATCGAGGAATGGAACTAACCGTTTTATAATAAGGAATATAAAACTTAAGGATCTGCAGGCACCCTGTTAACTCTCTGTTAGCCTAATATACCACAAACTCATTAAAGATTAATTTATAATAAACACCAACCTGGTTCTGGTTCCTCGTGTTTTATTCTCCAGGTTTCTGGTTCCTCTTGTTTTAGTTTCTGGTTCTCTGGTTCCTCGTGTTTTATTTTCCGGGTTTCTGGTTCCTCGTGTTTTATTCTCCAGGGTTCTGGTTCCTATTATAAGTG
>NW_015506658.1:239311-240453 GCF_001515645.1 Sinocyclocheilus grahami | reverse complement strand
GGTTTCTGGTTCCTCTTGTTTTATTCTCCGGGGTTCTGGTTCCTCGTGTTTTATTCTCCAGGGTTCTGGTTCAATCGTGTTCTCCACTCTCTCCTCTTTAACAAACACCATCTTCACAGCAGCAGATCTCAGTTCAGTTGATACTCCTCCAGATTTTCCTGCTTGCTTCAAAACTCAGTCATGACTGTGAGAATGAGAATATTACAGGTATTTACTGACCTGATTCAAAAACTGTATTTCTCTATTTACAGAAACAACATTCCTAACAGTTTGTATTAAACCAGCACACAACAAAACAAAACAGAGCATGGTGAAACTCTTCTTCCTCTGAGGTTTAATGGTGTTTGGCAAACAAGCGTCTGTGTTTTAGCGCCACCCGCTGGACTGGAGTCGAGAGGAAGGAAAATAATAGCCTACGGGGAAAATTACATACTGCGTCTGTCTCATTTCGTCATATTCACGATGTTTTAAATAACTGATTGAACAATTCAGCTTTAAATGACTCAAGATAGTATTTCACTAGTCTGTTGTTTCTGGTTTTTAATTTTGTGCACAGGTGCATTCAGGGTTGGCGCCAGAGCGCACAAAGTGAGGGGGCAGGCACAATTTTTTTGGGGGGGCTGCTTTGAAAAAAAATGTTTCTGAAAGTAATTTTCAGATGCAACGGGGGAAAAAACGGGATAAACACAAACATGAAACTTGTAAATAAAATAATCTGATATATAGCCTATGTACAATTTAATAACATATAGCCTAGTTTGATATATGAATTGGGTGTTCGTCAAAGATTGCATGCGGTCGGAGATTCCCGTGTTTACAGCTCCGTAAAATACCCTACTGGAAGCTCTGTAGTTTTGCTGTATAGGCCTATAGATAAAAATATTAAAATTACAAACACAACATTTTGAGTTACTTCCATTTCTGAAAAATGAACATAGGCCTAGTAATTGATGTTATAAATACACACGCCTGATTTTGTTTTAATTATCCATCGCACATAAAAAAAATAAAAAAAACATTTGCAATCAAGACAAAAAACATAGAAGTGAATGTAAACCAGATTTGGCTCAGACTCTGTTGTTATCTGTGAAGCCAAGCATAAGAATAGCCTACTAATGTAAATGTGTTAACCCACAGTAACA
>NW_015506658.1:226200-239007 GCF_001515645.1 Sinocyclocheilus grahami | reverse complement strand
TGTTTTATTCTCCTGGTTTCTGGTTCCTCGTGTTTTATTCTCCTGGTTTCTGGTTCCTCGTGTTTTATTCTCCTGGTTTCTGGTTCCTCGTGTTTTATTCTCCTGGTTTCTGGTTCCTCGTGTTTTATTCTCCAGGGTTCTGGTTCAATCGTGTTCTCCACTCTCTCCTCTTTAACAAACACCATCTTCACAGCAGCAGATCTCAGTTCAGTTGATACTCCTCCAGATTTTCCTGCTTGCTTCAAAACTCAGTCATGACTGTGAGAATGAGAATATTACAGGTATTTACTGACCTGATTCAAAAACTGTATTTCTCTATTTACAGAAACAACATTCCTAACAGTTTGTATTAAACCAGCACACAACAAAACAAAACAGAGCATGGTGAAACTCTTCTTCCTCTGAGGTTTAATGGTGTTTGGCAAACAAGCGTCTGTGTTTTAGCGCCACCCGCTGGACTGGAGTCGAGAGGAAGGAAAATAATAGCCTACGGGGAAAATTACATACTGCGTCTGTCTCATTTCGTCATATTCACGATGTTTTAAATAACTGATTGAACAATTCAGCTTTAAATGACTCAAGATAGTATTTCACTAGTCTGTTGTTTCTGGTTTTTAATTTTGTGCACAGGTGCATTCAGGGTTGGCGCCAGAGCGCACAAAGTGAGGGGGCAGGCACAATTTTTTTGGGGGGGCTGCTTTGAAAAAAAATGTTTCTGAAAGTAATTTTCAGATGCAACGGGGGAAAAAACGGGATAAACACAAACATGAAACTTGTAAATAAAATAATCTGATATATAGCCTATGTACAATTTAATAACATATAGCCTAGTTTGATATATGAATTGGGTGTTCGTCAAAGATTGCATGCGGTCGGAGATTCCCGTGTTTACAGCTCCGTAAAATACCCTACTGGAAGCTCTGTAGTTTTGCTGTATAGGCCTATAGATAAAAATATTAAAATTACAAACACAACATTTTGAGTTACTTCCATTTCTGAAAAATGAACATAGGCCTAGTAATTGATGTTATAAATACACACGCCTGATTTTGTTTTAATTATCCATCGCACATAAAAAAAATAAAAAAAACATTTGCAATCAAGACAAAAAACATAGAAGTGAATGTAAACCAGATTTGGCCCAGACTCTGTTGCTATCTGTGAAGCCAAGCATAAGAATAGCCTACTAATGTAAATGTGTTAACCCACAGTAACACATTTTAACAGATTAATCGCATATTTTCGTTTGCTGCATGCTTTTAAAAACACGTACAATAAATTATTTTTTTTTTTTGTTGAGGAAAATACAAAAAAGATACGTCTTGTATAAGTTGCATTTTCAGAAATAATAACGGGAGGCCTAATAATGTTGTAATGTACCAACATTATGAACACTATAGGATAATTTAGTTCCCCTCACTTTACAACAAATCCTTTAAATTTAACCGTATCAGAACAGAATAAGAATTTAAAAATATATAATTCTAATGGATAAATATAATTGCAGTATATAATAATATATGCTTAGCAATAAACATGCCAAAACAAATTAATTTATAAAGAAACGTAAGGTAAAGTTGGGCTTACTTCTCTCAGGCACAAATCCAAATGTGTCGATATTCGTGATGTAGCTGAAGCTAAACGATTAGCCTTATTAGGTAAAATAGGCTTTGTAGTTCACGCGCGTTCCAGTATCGACGGAAAAATATCATAATGAGCAAAAATATGCCACAGTGGACCGGGTCTCACGCCGAACAGCACGGTGAACGGATGCACTGTTTCCAATGAATGCAGTAGCTTAGTGTGCGCGCGAGGCGCCGGCGCGATCAAACAGCTGAAACATAAAATAGACTACTCCGTAATTTTTGGTCATACAGTAAAGGCATCATTCGAAACTGCAAAGTGTTACCAGTTTGAAAATTCAAGAGTACTAGCAAAGTTAATAAGAATTATTTCTAAATGCAGCACCGTTCTTATTTCGCTCTGCATAACCTGAACGAAAAAAAATTTTTTTTTTTGCTAAGAGCGAACCGAAATGAAAACATTTCGCTTTTAATCTGTGTATTTAACAGTCTGGGAGACCTTCCCAGGGCAGTACCTTGCCTCACCGACTAAAATCAGGGCGCCCACTACGGAGACGGCACCAGAGGTGAGGGGGCACAGTGACCGAGGTGGCCGGGCCCCCTCAGCCCCCCCTCGTGGCGCCGACGCTGGGTGCGTTGGAGAGGGGGTAACTGGGTTGTATCATGTATCATGTTGTATCATCTCATGAATATTCATAAGAACAGTTTTAATATATTATAATATTTACTTATTTGTGGTTATAGCTTTTAAGAGTATGATGATTTATAACACAATGAACACGTTGCATCCACTTTTACAATGGATTATATTTCTCATAGTTATAATGTATTATAAGTCTCATATCTTGCCATTTACCTGTGCTACTTTACTTAAAGCGGTCAAAGACCACTTATAAGTAGTAATAATAATAATAATAATAACATTTTTTTCTCTCAAACAGCCATAAGATCAGATATCAGAGCAGATCAATGTGTAATATGACACATTTGCTTTGAACTATTTTATTGTAACATCCGTTTGATTATTTTGATGGTACCTTTTAAACAGCTGTTCTTATGTTATTTATTCCCAGTTTGAATAACCGTTGTGTTTCTCATGCTGCTGAAATAACAATATTGTGAAGTCTTGATTGTTTAATCTGTAAAATGGAATTCATAAACAGTTCATGCTTTTCCCCTTGAAACAACACAGATACAATTCAATCATTCATATGCTATAAAATGGATGAAAATGTTTTTTAATGATACAAAAGAGCTTGTTTTTATTAAAAGCAAGACTTAATATAATATCTCATATCAAAGCAAGTTGTTTTGTGACAACCATTTGCTACGGCTAGGGTCATCTTCCGACTTGTATTTTAGAAGCTGATTAAAGTTTCCCTCATCATCACCATGGCCTCTAAAAGATAAACCTTGTCTTGCCAGAAACTGCACAGCACTGATTATCTTTAATAGGCATTTCCTTGCCTCCTCTTGCTGGGATGCCAATACATTGGACAGCTGAACATCTATTGGTCTTGATTCATAGGTGTGTGTTGTTATGGCCATCTTGTGATATTCTGATCCAGCATGTAATGTAAACCTTTCTCTGGCCTTCTTACAGTTTTTAAAGCCAGAGCTGATAAAGGTGGTTTCTGCATTTTTGGAAAGTTCTGATGTTTTGTTTTGAAAGGCTTTGTGGCAGTAGAAGCACAATGCTCCATCAATAGCAGGCTCAAAATGAAGCCATGCGAATTCTTGGTATCAGTGAGCATGTCATTTTAGAGTTCTGTCCCGAAGCACCTGACACACAATAGTCTTAGGATCTGGTTGGTGGTGTTTTAATGCAGTTACTGAATACCTATCTACTTCTACAGCAGTCAACCCTAGGTCTGTTGCCCTCTGTTCTGTCTATAAAAAGTACAAATAATCTGATTAGTCAAGTTAAAAGGTATAATAAACATTTTAACATAGACAATGCTGCTAAATAATCAGTTTTTTCCTTACCTCTGAAGCCTCCTTGAAACATTCTGCCTCATCCACACTCAACTCTAAATTAACTTCTGCCTCTGTCTATTGAAAATAAAGTAGTGTTTGAAAAGTGTACATACAGGGAATAGTGACATACACACAAAAAAAAGAAATTAAGTACACTGCTGGGCAATAGCCAATAATTTGTATCCTAAACTATTTTTTAACACTTATTATGGGGAAAACATATTCAGTATTAAAGGGATAGTTCACCCAAAAATGAAAATTACCCCATAATTTACAGTCATAAGTATTTGACTTTTGTTAAAGGGGTCATATGATGCGATTTCAATTTTTCCTTTCTCTTTGGAGTGTTACAAGCTCTTGGTGCATAAAGAAGATCTGTAAAGCTGCAAAGACTAAAGTCTCAAATCCAAAGAGATATTCTTTATAAAAGTTAAGAGTCAACCACGCCTACCTAAAACACGCCTCCATGTCTACGTCACGATGTGGGAAGATTTGCATAACGCCGCCCAAATGTTCACGCAAAGAAAGAAGGCGTAACTTTTATTCTCGCTGTAGTATTGTTGCCGCCGCCATGTCGTGAAGGCGCTGTGTGTTTTGTTGTGAAAGCGAAGCTACTTTGTTTGGTCTTCCAAAAGAGGACGGTATCTGCTTCGTCATGCCTAGAGCTGATCCGTGCTGGTCGCTGAGGAAATACAACAACTTCGCGCTGTGGATCACTGGATCAGCTTTCACCGTGGACGAAGCGGAGTCCAGCCCGGGGTCGTCACATGTGGTTGCCACAAGCCCTCCTGACGCTCCTTCGTCGAATCCGCCGGCTGCACCGTAGAGTAGACTACAATGCCGGCTGTTCTGACTCACAGACTGTAAGTAAGTTTTCATATTTAAAGAATTTGCCACTGATGATTCAAACGCGAGTTTTGAGCAGTGTAGAGTAGCGCTTGTTGTTTGTCATTTCTTCGATCACAAATGCAGACATGGTTTTTACCTGGTTTTTACGCGGCGCAGTACACAACGCAACGCGTAGAAAGACAGTATAAGTCATTATAATCAGTAATTATGTCCCCACTGGATGCAACAAATGCCTCGTTTATAATGGGTTTTAATGTGTTTGTCTCATCGCTCCGGCTGGACAGGGCATCACAGTATGGTAGGGGCATAACATTTCCGTCACACGCTTGAGGTATTCGGCCAATCACAACACACTGGATAGCTGGCCAATCACAGCACACCTCGCTTTTCAGACCGATGAGCTTTGTACAAATTGTCGCGTTTCAGAAAGGCGGGGCATAGAGGAGAAACAATAATGTACATTATGTGGAAAATAATGTGTTTTTTTTTTACCTTAAACCGCATAAACACATTGCATTACACCAAATACACAACATAATGTTCTTTTTAGCAGCATCATATGACCCCTTTAAGGGAAAGTGGAAAAAGAGTCATTGAGATTCTGTAACCACAGAATTTTTCTAAGCTTTTCTTTTAAGTCAATCTTTCTCATAATTAAGTAACTGCTATGATATTGAGACCATTTTACCAGCAGCACTGAGACATTTTACCAAACATAAAGACAAAACCAAACAGCAGAGAAACATCATTTGCTATTTTGAACTCTGGAGATGGACAGATGGCACAGACAGAGACATCAACAGTCTTTTAGTGTCAAAGACATTAAGTATCATAGTATATTTGAATGATTACTTCATTTACCATGCCAGGGAAAGAAAAGTAGAAAATTAGATGTGTGGAAATGTTAATAACTTGCTATCAATGGTCTCTATGATCAACATAGCTTACGATGCTTTTGAGAAACGCAGCCAAGGTTTTGACGTCATTTCCATGGAATAACCTGAACCTCTCTTTTTTTTTTATATATAATCTTGTGAACGTGGTTTACTTGTGTTGCTGAATTATACTTAAAAACTGTGCATAGTTAACGGAGCTTTAAATAGGACAGCAAAATGTAAACAAATAGATGCTGTGGCCCATGCAGCAACATAATGTATGACATTTTCTTTTTGTCTTTTGCATACCATTGATGAGAATCCTGCAGGCATCCCTGCTCACAGTAAATGTATAATGCCTATAAATCAAAACAAAAAGTTAAACATTATATAAATGAAAACGAACTTTGACTCCAAGTTAAACATTATTCACATACACAAGATTCTGATATGATCTTCTACACAGAGATATCTTTCACTTTTCTGGGAGAAATCATCATGCAGGTTGTATCCTTTTTCATACTATTATGAGCCTCTTTATTATTTATTTTATGAAATGGAAATACGCTTAGCAATAGCGATGAATGATCATATACTGTGTATGTAATTTTCTTGTATACAAGGTTGTTTGTTTTATTGGGATGCACAAATATTTGCAACACATTTGTGTATTTCAGAATCTGTATATTTAAGCTTAACCAGAAGACCTATCAGTAATGTCACGACGTGCAAATAGTTGAGAATTTCAGCAGGGTTTTTGTCGTATAGGGAACAAATATTAATATTTTGGCTTAATGTCCCATTCTTTTTTTTCTCTCTCTCTCAGATTGAATAGTTGACAGTTATCAAGTTGTGTAATAAATTCGTCAATCAGTAATTTTCCTCACAGAACATAAAGATTCAGATTCAGTTTTTTGTGAAATCAGGAACTGAAAAATATCCCAGTCTATAAAAAAAAAAATCTTCAGGGAAATGAACAGAGAGAGATCTGCAGAATCATAGATGATCAGCTGAAGACTTGGGGCCAGATTTACTAACAGCTTGCTCCAGCACAAACAGTGTTTTGCCGTTAAAATTGTACTGTTTTTGGTCAATTCTACTAATTTACTAAAAACGTGCAGTGAACAATTAGCGCTGAAAAGGCTTATTTTCGCACCTGACCTTGTACGAGAATACTTTTTTGCACAAAGAAAACACTTTATTCCAGATTTTTGTCTCTAAAAAACGAAATTTTCATTTTCGGATTTTCGGCGCTGACCCAGATCCGGCATGATGACGTTGACGTTGCCTAGTTTACACTCGGGGATAATTCCAAATGGAAGTGAGCATCCCTATGCCCTACTCCCTTCGAAGGGCAGAGCCTTTGAAGTATGTTCTTTGAAGGGTGTAGGGCATTTTTGTCTCGTATAAGCGTTTGGAACTCCCTTGGAAAAGGAACCAAATGTTACCTTGACAACGCTGCTTGTGCATGCATGCAGCATTCAGCGCTCCAACAATTGTTGCAAATATTTATTATTTTATTCAAATATTATCTAATTGTGTCTTCTTACTATTACAAATCAGTCAAAAGTACAAAGGCAGCGCTCTGATATACAGCATTGAATTTACATAAACATGAGATTTTGCCAAAAATATCTTCTCTAGAACAAATAATAGATTAATGAGACCAAGGACCATTAGATTTACCAAAAACGAATTACATCTCATGTTTAACCACTTTAGAGACGAAGATCTGGCCGAGGTGAACCAAAAAGTTTTCAAACATACGTTATCTTTATTAACAAACTGCATATTTGAACTATAAACAAGTACATTCTTGCCTGAAAACCTCGTAAAACTATATATATATATTATTTATTTGATAACTATATAATATTTTGCGCAATCTGTCACGCCCACTGGACTCTGGTCAGTAGGTCACGCATGCGCTGATAGCTCTGAAGTAAACTAAACCTGCAACATAACCTACTCCGGAGCAGGTTATGTTCAGAGAATAAGTTGCTATGGCTACTTACATACCCTGAAAGTAACCTCCGATTTTGGAACTGAAAGCTGAGTTTATCTGCTTACTTAACCTTAAACATACCCGGGTATGTCACATAACCTGCTTTCTGGAACACCCCAGATCTGTTTTTGTTTATTGTTTATTTTAGTCTCCAGTGACATAATGGCCGATCCAAATCTTGATGATTCCATGGACACTTGTGCAGAGACAGACCATCGTCCTGCCACAGAAGGAAAGATCAGCAAAGACATTAATCAAACTCAGCACAGGTCTAATCTAGAGGTAGATGATTTCACTTAATCTAAAAAAAGCTCAGTCCTTTATGATAAAGACACTGATCCAGTTAAAGAGGAACCCCAAACAGACTCTGCAAAGAGCAAATCACTGACGATAAATACAAACTCTTGTCCTTTGAGGAATTTAGCAGCGGCGTTTTGTACTGATTGGAGACGAGCGATGGAAGATTTAGAAATGCCAAGATAAAGAGAGTTGCAGTAGTCCAAGCGAGATGTAATGAGTGCATGGATAGCAATCTCTATAAAGTTTTCACAGAGAGAAAATATTTAATTTTGGAGAGAAGGCGTAGCTGAAAAAACAGGAACTAATGTTGTGGATTTTTCTTGGGTGCGGCCAATGAAGTGGAGGAGCAGAGTTCCAGATGTCAAAATAAGACTTTATTTAACAAAGAAATAAAGCCGGGAAGACAGTCACAGCATTCCAAATCATTCCAAAGTCTTTGTTTGTCAGCTCATGTTATTATACCCCTTGTTCTCTCCAAATTTGGTCATTTTCTGTTTTTTCTTTGTTCCGGTTATTTTTTATTGGTTATAGATACCTGATTTGCCACAATTGTTTCCAACTCTTTTGGCCTTGTTTTCTAATTGGTTGGTAGTGTGGTCATACTAGATGTGTACGTCACATCCATCCCCCTGTTCCTGATAATATTAGATTATTTCATGTTTACGTCTGCTGTCTACTGAAAGGTCCATTGTCTAATGAAAGGACCATTATACGTGTTGTTACATTATTTCAAGTTCACAGGTGTACTTTGTAATGAAAGGTTCACTGTCTAATGAAAAGACTATTATTCGTTCTATGACATCCAGGGTTAACATAATTCAGCATATTAATATATATATTGATTACTTTCATTTTCACATAATACTTCAATAAAATTACACAACACTAATAACCGCATTTATTTGTTTATCAAATTTAAGACTCTGATCCAAGAAGACACCTTGGTTCTTAATACAGGAAGAAGTAAAAAGAGATTCCAGAACAGCATGCTTATTTCATTTCAAAGGTAGATAAATATCTGCATAGCAGTGAAATGATACACCATGCTTTCTGAAAATGGAGCCCAAAGGAAGTAAATGCAAAGAAAAAAGAATGAGTGAGAGAATAGAACCCTGTGGCACTCCACAGGAAAGTTTAGCAGGCAACGAAGAAAAATTACCCAATCTGACAGAGAAACTTCTATTTGTTAAATATGATTTGAACCAGCTAAGAACAGTTCCCTGGATGCCCACAAAATATTCTAGTCGAGATAAAATAGTTTTATGATCAACTGTATCAAAAGCCGAGGTTAAGTCTAAAAGAATTAGAATAACAGAGTCACCAGAGTCAGACCCATAATAAATAAATTAAAATTAAAATGACTAGCATCAAGAGAAGGTTTCTTAAGAAGAGGTGTCACAGTAGCTTCTTGCTATCAGGTATAGTCCCTGAAACTATAAACATTTATTCAGAAAAGACAACAAACTAGGTCCAACTGAGTCAAAAAATTTGTTTTAAAATACGTGGAGGGAGAACATCAAAAAGAAAGAAGCAGAAAGAAGGTTTCAAATGTTCGATCAAAAGCACTCCATATGGCTGAGAGCAGCAAAATTCAGGTGAAACATTAGCAAGCAGTTGCAACTGAGATCTCAAAGTAGTAATCTTATCACAGAAAAACCTTGAGAAACCTTCACATAATGACACTAAGGGATTTGAAATCACATTTACAGGAGGATTTAAAACAGAATTTATAACAGAAAATAAGGCTTTAGAACTATGATTCATTGCAATTAAATTAGAAAAATACTTAACTTCGCATACTTCACTGCTTTCTGAAAAGTAGCAAAACAGTCTTTAAAGCATTTCATATGAAATTTGCAATTTGTCCTTTTTCCATTTTCGTTCAGCCCTCAGAGAGCGGATGTTATCATTGAGCCATGGTTCAGTTTTAGGTTTTGACTTCTTAGGTTTAAGAGGAGCAGTGGTATTCGAAACCTCTGAGCAGGCAGTATTAAACAGACAAAAGCCCTATTCGCACAGGATTTGTATTAGCTGGTGACCTCCAGTCATTTGTAATAATTGCGGAGGTTGTCTGTGCGAATCGGCCATGTCTGTAATTTGTAAAGTAAAAATTCCCCCGCAAATGACCTACCATATTTCTCCGAACACCAAGGTCCTGTGATAATATTAGTCCCGTGCAAATCGGCATCTCTGTGATTCGGCCAGCATTTGGCGGGTTGTATGTCATTTTTCGAGGTTTTTGTTTGCTGTGCCCCTTTTTATCCATCTTCCGCGAAGAATGGAGCTGCGTTGGAGTGTTTGATAGTATTTTGGGTGCTGTCATCATATCGCTACACCATACACTTTGCAGAAAGAGAAAGCTGAAAAGGTTTTGAGGTTAATGTGTTATAAATAAATCAAGCATAAACCTTGAGATATTATTTTAACCTGGTGAAATGTAAATGACACAACGCACGAAACTATATTAGTTTATTTTTTTTAAATCCATCTGGACCATAGAACAGGACTCTCGAAGCCTTGACATCCGGGTATCCGGGAGACAAGTCAGTAAATTAGAGTAAAATCACAGGATTCGCTTATCCCTTGCGAATGCACCACACGAAATTCAGATGTGGGGGGGTAATTTCAAAATCACACAAGGTCCCCAGATAATACTAATCCCGTGCGAATAGGGCTTAAGATGCTGTTCAGCATTCAAGTCGGGTAAAGATGACTCCAAGGAGAGAGATAAGCACACATCATTAAAGGTGTTTGTGAAGTCATCACAAAAGTGAGAAGAAAAGGAACGAGTCACTTGTACAGTAGAAGTAATGCTTGAACTTAGTTGAGAAAAAGGCAATGTAAATAATACAGGCATATGATCTGAGAGCAAAGTATCAAAAACCTGAGCATCAGTAATAGAAAAACCGTGAGAAAAGTCCAAAGTATGTCTGCGAGTATGTGTAGGATCTTTCACCCACTGAACCATATTGAATGAATCAACAAGACTGAGAAACTCCATTTCCAGAGGTTTAGACTGACAGCACACATGTATATTAAAATCCCCTAGCAGAAGAATATTGTTATACTTTCTTATACAATCACCCATAAAAGCAGTAAATTCATTTATAAAGTCTTTTAACTAGGTGAGGGGGCCGATACACCAGCGAATCTGGGAGAATGGGTCGAGGCTGCATTAATTTTTGGGGAGTTACATTTCATCAGGAGAGGAATTTTTTTTTTACTTTATTTTATTTTGCCATATCCACATGCATATTTATTTGAGCGGTACCACTTTAAAATGACGTTCACTTGATAACATCTTGTTGTGACCTCTGGGAGTAACCTAATAATTAGAATTTCCTTTAGGATTTCCAGTGTGGTTGGATGCATTGATGACACACATATTCCTACCATCGCACCTTCCGAAAATGAAACCGATTACTGTATTGAATGGAAGGATACCAGATGGATGGGTATAGTGCGAGATAGGCTAGGCTATATGCCGTAACCACCACCACAGCTGTTAAATAAACACAAATCTTGGTCATCTTTATTTCATACAAATACAAAGGCAACAATTATTATTTTCCCTGTTGGATTTTAATATTGGTATTGTGGCCATCTCCTCTTCATCTGTCAGTGATGCTGGTGCAGGTTCTCCCCCCAATTTACGATTCTCTGCCTTCTTGCTGTTGACTGAATAGAAGTCAAATGTTTATTTCATTACACTAATTAAGAAATGTATATTGGATTAGAGAACATTTAGCCTAATTATGTGAAAAGAGCATTAGACTATGTGGAAAAAGCCGCTGCACATTGAAATAGACACTGAATGATAATTATTAAATATGTCAATTGTTTGTAAAGTCATGTCTACACCCAAGAAACTTTTACACTTGAAGCTTTACCTGATTTAATTGTTGTTGTTTTTTCTTTCTTTGCCCGTGGGATAGCCTACCATGAAAATGAAGATCAGTTCAATAAATTACTTTTCTGCCAGTTTTCACCTCTGATAACATTAATTTAGAATTAAAGTAACATATTCCGTAGTATGCGGAAGTCTTTTTGACGGGAGCTGTTGTCATGGTGAATCGTAATTTCGGATCGCCATTGATCATGGGTTTTCATAGTTGTGGTGCACGCTCTAAACTCAGGCTACGTCCACACGAAGCCAGAGCTTTCCGTATCCGATCTTTTTTTTCCCTCGTCTCAAGAAATATCTGCATCCACACAAAACCGACACAAAACGATGTAATATACATGCCAGACCAGTATGTGGCGCTGTAATTCTGCCACAGAGATACACTAAAAACGGAGAAGAAGACTTGAACTATGCGCATAAACCTTGCGAGCGGTATACAAACGAACATGGAACAATACATTTATTAATCTGTGTTAATGTTAGTTAATAAAAAGACAATCGTTCAGTGTTTGTTCATGTTTTTGTTGCTGTTACGTGACGTAGCGGTGTCTGACTTGGGCTGATGACGTTATCGTTTCAGAAAATATATGGATTCGCTGTCCACACGAAAACGCAAGGGCGGCGGTTTCAGATTTATCCACTCTGGGACCTGGTTTAAAAAAATATCAGTTTCACTCTCCCAAAATGCCGGATCCGTGTGGACGAAACGCCTATACGATACAAAATTTATGCGTATACAGCTAAACGTGTCTCCGTGTGGACAGGGCCTCAACCTACTCAGAGTGGATTGAACTAATTCTGAAGCTGTTCTGAAACCGAAAACTCACCAAGTTTCCAATCTCAGGGTAAGTCAACTCAGAGTTTAAGTTTTAACTCAGAGTTTGTTGAACCTCCTTTCTGGAATACACCCCAGATGTTTCTGAAGTGCGTTGCAACAGCTACCATTAGCCAATAGCATTATCCAAGGATTTGAATGTTGAGCAGCGAGCTCATTGGCTACCAATACAGGAGAGGACCAATCAGCTGTGTCATGTGATAATGATGTCATTATGTCATACTGCGTTAGATCTATTGGACTGTGCCAGCTAGAGTTTCATACCTGGGGGCTGTTTCATAAATCAAGTTTACCAAATAAGTCAGGTTTATTTCAGTTAGTCTGACTTCTTGTCAGTTGATTTGGTTCAAAATAAGTCAGGCAAACTGAAATAAGCCTGGCTTATTTGGTAGACTTGTTTAATGAAACAGGCCCCTGATCTTTGTATTTATCTAAAAAAATGTAGTGCTTTAAAAATAACCATCACAACACTGGTAAAA
>NW_015506658.1:217041-219535 GCF_001515645.1 Sinocyclocheilus grahami | reverse complement strand
CTTTGCTTCTGTGAAAATTAATAGAGACATCAGCCTTAAACTTTGATTTGGTCATTTACATCAGTTATATTTGTATAAAATACACAATATATTTTTGTGTCAGTACATTAATGGCACAATTGAGCAGCATTAGTAAATTGTGTAAATATAAATAAATGCCAAATCACATGCAGGTTTTTTCAGACCGGAGACCATAATCGTGTAAACATTTATTTTATTATGATAGGAAATGTCCAATTTGTCTTTCAATAATGTTTTTTTTTTTTTTTAAGTTTTGCAAGAATTTAATGATACTAAACTTTTTATTAGTTGTCATAGCAAGTGATTTTAATATTTTAAAATATATTGTCCACAAGAGAGATTGTCCACAAGAGAAAATAATAGCTGACTTTATAAAAATGACCCTGTTCAAAAGTTTACATACACTTGATTCTTAATCCTTTTTTTTTTTAAGTTTTGCAAGAATTTAATGATACTAAACTTTTTATTAGTTGTCATAGCAAGTGATTTTAATATTTTAAAATATATTCTCCACAAGAGAGATTGTCCACAAGAGAAAATAATAGCTGACTTTATAAAACTGACCCTGTTTAAAAGTTTACATAAACTTGATTCTTAATGATTTCCTTGTTTTTTTTATTTTGTTTGTTTAGCGATAGTTGTTCATGAGTCCCTTGTTTGTCCTGCAGTCGAACTGCCTGCTGTTCTTCAGAAAAATACTTCTGGTCCCAAAAATGTGTTGCTTTTTCAGCATTTCTGTTAGTGCTGGGCGGTATGACCAAAAATGTATATCACAGTATTTTTAAAAATTATACCGGTTTCACAGTACATGATGGTATTTTTTATCATGCATGACCGGGTGTTAACCATATTTTCTACCGATTGAGAGGAAATACTGCAGTATATTGACTTAGAATGCCCTGTTTTACCGTCATGATGTGTGAATATTGTCAAAAAATACCACACTAAATAGTGACTAAACACGACCCCTTTTAATACATGTTAAGCAGGAATCACTCTCATTTATAATCACGGCACCGTCTGATAAAATCAACATGCATCTACACTAAAAATGCGGTTGTTTTGGCTAGATTACTTTTTTGTCTCATGCAGCGTACTGCCTGCTTCTGAGTAACAAACTAAAAAAAACAACTAACTAAAAAGTGCATATGATATTAACAGACGAACTACGCTCATATGTATAATTCCAAACAATCAGTGAGCGACAGGTGCTAGGAAACGCTGTTTTGTACTCATTTATTGAGGAGTCTGCTGCGGTGCTTCTCTGCCGCTCACTGCACAGAACAGACGCTGAGAGAGGCGACACTTCTCTGGGAAAGTCAGACCTCGCGTTCGCGGGACAGCACTGGAGAAATCTTCCAAATGAACAAAAGTCGCTAGGTTTGTCAGTATGAATATTCTATGGAAAAAAAGCAGCTAAAAGGGTCTGAAAGTTGCTAAATCTAGTGCTGAAGTTGTGTGTGAGACGCGCGAGCTGATGGCAGGGGGCGGTGGAAATTTGTGGCAGTCAGTGTGGATATTGTGGATGAGTTCTTCTGCATCGTCACGTTCTATTAGTTCTACAGCTTCAGCTTCAGAACTTTCACGCTTAGTAACACATACAGCTGTTCCCTCACCACAGTGCAACAGTGAAAAGGGACCCCTTTCAAACAGTGTCGCGTTCCCAACGTTGTTTAAGCGACATACACCGGTATTGCTGTATTTTAAAAATTCATATCATAACAAAAATAAACACCGGTATTCCAGCACTAATTTCTGTGTATTTGAACCCTTTCCAACAATGACTGTATGATTTTGAGGTCCATCTTTTCACACTGAGGACAACTGAGGGACTCATATGCAACTATTACAGAAGGTTCAAACATTCACTGATGCTCCAGAAGGAAACATAATGCATTATGCATTATGAATTTGAAGATCAGTGTAAATTTAACTTATTTTGTCTTCTGGGAAACATGCAAGTATCTTCTGTAGCTTCTGAAGGGCAGTACTAAATGAAAATATAGGCAAAATAAGAAAGATGTACACATCTTTATTCTGTTCAAACGTTTTCACCCCCTTAATGCATTGTGTTTCCTTCTGGAGCATCAGTGAGCATTTTTCACTTCCAGTTCTTATTGATTATATAATTATAAGATATATGATTGTAAACAAAATTAATAGTGATTGATGTGGTTTGAAATTGGTAAAAGTGCTTTAAAAATATGATTGGAATATTGACTCACCTAATAATTATGCATGCACTTGTATATGCTTTTCCACATCGTAAATGTTATCCATGGTTAGCATTTTTGATTTTCCTGTAATTTTCCATTGCACACTTACTTTAATCACCGACTTGAGATGAAAAAATAGTTTGTGCCCAAATGACACACATACTATAGCATTGCTAGAGGACTATGACTGTCATAACAGGTATATTGTTCAGGATGCTGAGTGTGAAGTTATTTGAAGGAGCATTTCTCCAGAAAGC
>NW_015506658.1:174587-216729 GCF_001515645.1 Sinocyclocheilus grahami | reverse complement strand
GACACTTCTCCGGGAAAGTCAGACCTCGCGTTCGCGGGACAGCACTGGAGAAATCTTCCAAATGAACAAAAGTCGCTAGGTTTGTCAGTATGAATATTCTATGGAAAAAAAGCAGCTAAAAGGGTCTGAAAGTTGCTAAATCTAGTGCTGAAGTTGTGTGTGAGACGCGCGAGCTGATGGCAGGGGGCGGTGGAAATTTGTGGCAGTCAGTGTGGATATTGTGGATGAGTTCTTCTGCATCGTCACGTTCTATTAGTTCTACAGCTTCAGCTTCAGAACTTTCACGCTTAGTAACACATACAGCTGTTCCCTCACCACAGTGCAACAGTGAAAAGGGACCCCTTTCAAACAGTGTCGCGTTCCCAACGTTGTTTAAGCGACATACACTATTGCTGTATTTTAAAAATTCATATCATAACAAAAATAAACACCGGTATTCCAGCACTAATTTCTGTGTATTTGAACCCTTTCCAACAATGACTGTATGATTTTGAGGTCCATCTTTTCACACTGAGGACAACTGAGGGACTCATATGCAACTATTACAGAAGGTTCAAACATTCACTGATGCTCCAGAAGGAAACATAATGCATTATGCATTATGAATTTGAAGATCAGTGTAAATTTAACTTATTTTGTCTTCTGGGAAACATGCAAGTATCTTCTGTAGCTTCTGAAGGGCAGTACTAAATGAAAAATATATATTTAGGCAAAATAAGAAAAATGTACACATCTTTATTCTGTTCAAACGTTTTCACCCCCTTAATGCATTGTGTTTCCTTCTGGAGCATCAGTGAGCATTTTTCACTTCCAGTTCTTATTGATTATATAATTATAAGATATATGATTGTAAACAAAATTAATAGTGATTGATGTGGTTTGAAATTGGTAAAAGTGCTTTAAAAATATGATTAGAATATTGACTCACCTAATAATTATGCATGCACTTGTATATGCTTTTCCACATCGTAAATGTTATCCATGGTTAGCATTTTTGATTTTCCTGTAATTTTCCATTGCACACTTACTTTAATCACCGACTTGAGATGAAAAAATAGTTTGTGCCCAAATGACACACATGACACGCATTGCTAGAGGACTATGACTGTCATAACAGGTATATTGTTCAGGATGCTGAGTGTGAAGTTATTTGAAGGAGCATTTCTCCAGAAAGCTGCAAGCCACAATCATTCAAATAGCTTGAATAACTCAACCTGCACTGAACACTTAAAAAAAAAAAAAAAGGACTCACCTTACTATTTTACAGTCCTGGCTCTCAGGGGGAACCTGAAATTGAAACAAATTGTTATATAGTGTTGCTGGACAATTTCTCAATTAATTTACTCAATTAACATGGAGCATACTGTTAACAGAAATAAAAGCATCTTTTGGCAAAGATTTTATAAATAAAAAAACAATATAATGTAATACATGTCTGTCTCTTCAGTGCCCCTCTCTGTTTTTATCATTAAGGATGCACCTTAAAGCATTCTGCCTGCTTAATAAGAGGACTGGGCTGCTCAAAAGTTTGGACACATTAATACTTTTAATGTTTTAAAAAAAAGTCTCTTGCTTGTCAAGCCAGCATTTATATGATCAAAAATACAGAAAAAAAACAGAAATAAATCAGTTGAAATATTTATTTTCTTTGTGAATATATTGTAAAATGTAATTTATTCTTGTAATCAAAGCAGAATTTTCAGCATCATTACTCCAGTCGTCAGTGTCACGTGATCCTTCAGAAACCATTCCAATAAGCTGATTGATTTGCTGCTCAAGAAACATTTCTGATTATTATCAACATTGAAAAACAGTTATGCTCTTTAATATATTCAGAAACCATGATGTACAACCATTCAAATGTTTGATGTGTGTGTGTGTTATTCAATAGAAATTACTGTTTTATTCAGCATATAGGCATTAAATTGATAAAAGTAAAAACATTTAAAATGTTTCAAAAATGTATATTTCAAATAAATAATGTTCTTTTGAACTTTATATTAATCAAAGAATCATAAAAATGTTTCCAGGAAATATTAAGCAGCAAAAACTGTTTTTTTTACGATGATAATAATAAGAACCATTATTGATAACTGAGTACCAATAAAAATGCAGCACTAAATCAGCATGTTAGAATTATTTCTGAAGGATCATGCACTGAAGACTAGAGTAATGATGCTGGAAATTCACAGGAATAAACTACATTTTAAAATATATTCAAATAGAAAATAGTTATTTCACATTGTAATAATATTTCACAATATTACTTTTTTAACTTTATTTTTGATCAAATAAATGCATGCAGCCTTAAGGGTTAGCACTTAAACATTAACATTGCTAGCTCATCACACTAGTTATCACGCAGCAATCTTAAACAATTAAAATTAATAGAAGCAGTTAAAATGACTAAAGTTTAAATTCAGTAATTAAGTTAAAATCCGTTAATTACGTATAATTACAGACCTCTGGGCCGTTTTCTTCATGTTAGCAAGTCCTCTGATAACACAGGCCTAAGTGTTCGCCAACATTACAGTCCAACACAGATCTAAGGAGCAATAAAAACACCAAACCTTTAAGTTATCGAGTACATAACATAAGAAATTCATTTATTAGATCACACGGTGTGACATACCTTGGTGAGGTTTTTGAGGATAACAGCGAGCAGTCTGTATCCGCCTAGGTATTCCGGATTATTAATTTAGAATTTTTGAACGTGAAAACAGCTGAGATGTATGGATACCAAGCACGTAGGGAACTGAAAAAAACGTGTTATAGCACTGAAACGGATGTGACTGTAACGCGGATTTGCCGGTTTTAAAACGGATCCGGCGTGGCGTCAGCTGCAGTCTGGGATGAGTCTTGAATGGCTTCAGAAAGTGTTTGGTGACGAGATTGATCATTTTGAGATGATTCTCTTGGTCTATGAGAGAGAAGATGAGTCTGATACCATAATAGATGATCTGTAGAAAAACCATCTCGTCATAACATCTTGTTTTTGGTGTGTTTAGAAGTATTTGGTCCATGTTGCATTCATATTTAATTTGACCCACTCTAGAGTTTGTTTGGAAGTGGACTGAGACCCATCTTTTTAGCGGTCTCGGCCCGCTTGTTTGGTGCGCACCAGGGTTTGTATAACAGCGTTCACACTTACTCAAATGAACCGCACTAACACTGCAATCGCACTAGAGTTCGTTATAATAGAACCAAACATGACAAGTGTGAACACATGCTTTCATTTGTATTTATTCAATTCATTGGTATTTATCAAATTTATTTTGCTGCAAAACCAGCTATGTCCATGTGTGCTTCTTTGGATAGCCCACCTCTGGATAATATATGCATACATACATACATACATACATACATACATTGGGTGACTTATCCCTTAATGTTTTTTTTTATTAATGTAAAACAATAATAATAAGAAAAATAATAATAGTTATTATTAATGAAATGGTACTAAAAATTAGAAACAAAAAACTGCCAGTAGATGAACGTTTTACTGAGTGAGTCACTCATTCATTAAATTTCTTCAAACAGATGATTCATTCAGAATGATGTAAATGGTTCTCTTTATGAATGGACCATTGAATCATGATGCACAGTTCTGCTATGGCTTTATAGGTAATATTGTCATTGGACAAATAGACAATATTGTGTCTAAAATATAACACAATATTAACTTATTATTTACTAGGGCTGGATATTGACCAATTTCATGCTGGCATACTGGATACATGGATACTAGGGGTGTAACGATACATGTATTCGTACCGAACCGTCACGGTACGGACATCTCGGTTCGGTGCATGAGGCCTTACAGACAATTCACCCTCAATCCAGAAGGGGGCGCCCGCAGTAATACAACGCTGCAGAAGAACAGCGAATGCCATGAGTTGCACACTTGAAAACAAAGCCCACTAGACAGTGACCATGTGCTGACTCAGAATGCGTCTCTCACAGACTGACAAAGGAGTATACTTTAAAGGCTTGTGCACTGGAGCACTGCGAAATGGAGCTTTGTGCTCGTGTATCCTACCATTCTCATTCGGCACAAATCCAAATATTCCATAATATTTCCATATTTGCGATGTATCTGAATGCTAAACTATTATTTATTATGTAAATTATAGGCTTTGTACTTCAGTCGCGTTTCAACGGTGACACACAGCATGCTGATGTTTGGTTCACTGTATTTTATTTTGATAAAGTACCAACTGCGCTGTCAAGTTAGCAATGCTGGAACTGATGTGTTTTGTGTGTGTGTGTGTGTGTGTGTGTGTGTGTGTGCGCGCCGGCGCGCTCACTTCAACTGTTTCCTTATACCAGCAGAATCAACTTAAAACACTTATTGTTTTATTAATAATGCATCACTGTAAAAGGTCTACTTTTATTTGTGTACACTCACAATGAAAACAAAACATTGTGCTTTTGTAAAATAAAGAAAACAAATAGGATGTCGCTTTCTGCCATTTGAGTTTCCTTTCTTGAACAAATTAAGCATGTCACAAAAATGAACTGAAACTCAGCGTATATAGGCTACGTTACGTGTCGTAATACTGTCTATTCAAAATAAATGAAAAGAAACCTAGCATAGTAGATTTTTTTTTTGGTTTGTTGTACCGATATCGTATCGAACCATGACCCCCGAACCGTGACATCTGTGTACCGTTACACCCCTAATGGATACTTGTTTACTGTTTCTTTTTTAAGATGATGCACTGACAAGAATGGAGGAACCAGGAACATCAGAGACTGGAGAAATACACAAAGTGAGTGCCTGGTTATTTTAAGAACTACCTGCATTAACATTAAAAAACAAAAAAAACAAAAAAACTATATTCTAATGCAGGGGTGGGCAAACTTTTAGACTTCAAGGGCCACATCAAGTTTTCCACACCAAGTGAGGGGCAGCATAATATGTGTATGACAAATGAAGCTTTTTTATTATTATTATTAAATTGACGACTACTGTACTGTATGTATGCTTGTACATACATGGCAGTTCTATTCTTGTACCATCTCTGCCTTATTTTTAATGAGCACTTTATGACACAGATAATTTGCATTGGTGTTCAAGTCGATTGATATATATGATACATTTTATCATCACGGTACGGACATCTCGGTTCGGTGCATGAGGCCTTACAGACAATTCACCCTCAATCCAGAAGGGGGCGCCCGCAGTAATACAACGCTGCAGAAGAACAGCGAATGCCATGAGTTGCACACTTGAAAACAAAGCCCACTAGACAGTGACCATGTGCTGACTCAGAATGCGTCTCTCACAGACTGACAAAGGAGTATACTTTAAAGGCTTGTGCACTGGAGCACTGCGAAATGGAGCTTTGTGCTCGTGTATCCTACCATTCTCATTCGGCACAAATCCAAATATTCCATAATATTTCCATATTTGCGATGTATCTGAATGCTAAACTATTATTTATTATGTAAATTATAGGCTTTGTACTTCAGTCGCGTTTCAACGGTGACACACAGCATGCTGATGTTTGGTTCACTGTATTTTATTTTGATAAAGTACCAACTGCGCTGTCAAGTTAGCAATGCTGGAACTGATGTGTTTTGTGTGTGTGTGTGTGTGTGTGTGTGTGTGTGTGTGTGTGTGCGCGCCGGCGCGCTCACTTCAACTGTTTCCTTATACCAGCAGAATCAACTTAAAACACTTATTGTTTTATTAATAATGCATCACTGTAAAAGGTCTACTTTTATTTGTGTACACTCACAATGAAAACAAAACATTGTGCTTTTGTAAAATAAAGAAAACAAATAGGATGTCGCTTTCTGCCATTTGAGTTTCCTTTCTTGAACAAATTAAGCATGTCACAAAAATGAACTGAAACTCAGCGTATATAGGCTATGTTACGTGTCGTAATACTGTCTATTCAAAATAAATGAAAAGAAACCTAGCATAGTAGATTTTTTTTTTGGTTTGTTGTACCGATATCGTATCGAACCATGACCCCCGAACCGTGACATCTGTGTACCGTTACACCCCTAATGGATACTTGTTTACTGTTTCTTTTTTAAGATGATGCACTGACAAGAATGGAGGAACCAGGAACATCAGAGACTGGAGAAATACACAAAGTGAGTGCCTGGTTATTTTAAGAACTACCTGCATTAACATTAAAAAACAAAAAAAACAAAAAAACTATATTCTAATGCAGGGGTGGGCAAACTTTTAGACTTCAAGGGCCACATCAAGTTTTCCACACCAAGTGAGGGGCAGCATAATATGTGTATGACAAATGAAGCTTTTTTATTATTATTATTAAATTGACGACTACTGTACTGTATGTATGCTTGTACATACATGGCAGTTCTATTCTTGTACCATCTCTGCCTTATTTTTAATGAGCACTTTATGACACAGATAATTTGCATTGGTGTTCAAGTCGATTGATATATATGATACATTTTATCATTTCATTCATAAATAATGTAAAATAAACTAAATGTTTACAAACATTAGAAACATGTATTTATATTCCCCTCACTCCACAAAAAAATCCTGTAAATTTAGTGTTCAGAACAGAAAAAGGTACAAAAATATTATTAAAACAACAAACTAATTATAGTGCCATTCACTGTAAACATTTATTACAAACGCCCAACCTAAATATTTAAAGAGAAACTGAAACTAGCAGCGTGGTTGCTGGAAAATGCGCAATACAAACTCACCTGCCTTTCTCATTCATCACCAATGCTTTGCGCTTGACCTGATTGCTTTAAATAAGTCGCCTTGGAAATCGTAGCACGTTTCAGATGATTAAAACGCGATTTATAATCCAGAAAATAACTATATCCATTTTCATAAAAGTATGTGTGGAAAACGTAATTTTTGCAAGATAAAACGACAAATTATTTCTATGTTTTTCCCACAAAATTACAGTGCCCTTGAGCAGGAGGATAACACTGTAGACCTTCCAGTAGGAGAACAAATGCCAGAGCATAAAGCTTTTTTTAAATAGAGGCACAGAGAGCCGCTTCTGGGACGCTTCAGAAATGTGCCGCGGCGCGTCTGGTATAACACAAGCATTGACTTGACTGGCTGCGATCAGCACCGGTGGCCACGTTGGAACAGACCATAGACTGTATAAAAACATGGACGTAGTGTCCGTGACGTCACCCGTAGGTTCCTGAAGAGGTTTTTGAAGCCTAAAGTAGGTGGAGCGGGCCGTCGCCATCTTGGCAGCGCGTCACTCCCGGATAATCGAAAATGGGCAAAAAGGCGGGAGCTGGTTGCTGAAACCACGCCCACCTAGCTCGACGGTGGTGATCCACCTGTCACTCAAGTGGCCACGCCCTTAATTATACAGAACTTTAAGGCTTAATATAATTTAAACGGATGAGTTATAAAAAAATTCACCCCCCTCACAGTTGTCATGAAGGGCAAAATTAGCTATATAAACCAAAATCATTTTTTTGAACCAGGCTGTAAACATGTTTTTTTCTGCTGTAAAGTTGGGTATTTTAACATGGGGAGTCTATGGGACTGACTCCCTTTTGCAGCCAGTCGATGAATTACAGTTTAAGTCACTTCCTTGTTGGCATCACGAGAGAGAGCGGGAGGTTGCCGCTTGGAACAGACGCGTGCAGTGTAAATCAGGGGTTATATACCGCTCTACAGGCTACAGCGCCATCTATTGGATTTTACTGAGATTGCATCAAATTAGCCATTTTGGACCACCTCCTCACGGGCCGGATGAAAACTCCCAGCGGCCCGTAGGTTGCCCACCTCTGTTCTAATGTCATCTTTTATCTTTCTGTAGCATGTGTAATAATGACCCAAATGTAATAATCAACCACATTGATCCTTTACTTTGTTTATTCTTTAAAACCAAATTAATTTAATGTTATTTGTTTATTCTTTAGGAAAAAAATCTGCTATTTCATAGACTTCATCTTGAAGACAGGCACCACAATAAACTGAGCCCTGCAGATGTTCTTCAGATTACTAAACATTCATTACTGTCCCGTGAGTCTTGTGCTGAAGAGGAGCTGATTCAGACTTTCATACAAAAACTACTGATGATGAACTACAGAGCAAGATACATTAAAACTGAGGAGAACAATCACACACTCATTAAAACTGAGGAAGATCACACACAACAAAGAGACAAAGAAGTTGAGGGTAATATTTTTGATGATGATCTTAAAAGCATCTCTTTCTCTAAAAAAGCATCAAATCAGTCTGACCCTGTTCACCCGATGGATGTTCAGATGGCCGTGTTTCATTGTGCTGATGGTTTCTTGAAGCAGCTGATGGTGACTAAACTGTCCCAGTGTCAGTACGCTCTGCCTCTGCTTGTTCCTGATCCATTCACACAACAGATTGAGTTTCCTCTCTGGACATTCAGACAAATTAAGAAGAGCTGGAAGATGAGAAACAACCATGAAATCATCACTCAAACGCAGCCGATCTACAAGGCAGAAACTCCAATGGTGTTTTTCTTCAGGTTTGGCTCTGTGTCTTCATCCAAGTCTCAGCAGATGAATAATCTGATCAATGAGAAACACAACACGTTCTTCCACAGGAACTGACCAGGCAGCACCACATCCAGAATCCTGATGGATGGAGTGGTGGAGATCGCCTGGTTCTGGCCCTCTGGAAAGGATACGGATAAATTTACTGACTGTGTTGCGTTCTGTAATCTACACGGTGATGCAGGAGACCATGAGAAACAGCTGCAGATCCTCACTGAAATGGCCTCAGTCAATGTTGTTCTTCTACCAAAACTAGACAGGAACGACAAACATGCAGCAAATATACAAAACCTGTACAAGGACAGAAAGCCACTCATTTGTGCTCTTACTAAGGATAAATCTACTGTCAATGAAATAAAAAATGACAAATACAAGATTGGTCTTAAAGACAGAAATCAGTCAGATGTCGCTAAAGAACTCAGAAGAGTTATAAATGCTTGTCTCTCACAATCATCTTCCACATTCAGACTTGAAGATGTGTCCAAACACTCATGACTGTGTTGCGTTCTGTAATCTACACGGTGATGCAGGAGACCATGAGAAACAGCTGCAGATCCTCACTGAAATGGCCTCAGTCAATGTTGTTCTTCTACCAAAACTAGACAGGAACGACAAACATGCAGCAAATATACAAAACCTGTACAAGGACAGAAAGCCACTCATTTGTGCTCTTACTAAGGATAAATCTACTGTCAATGAAATAAAAAATGACAAATACAAGATTGGTCTTAAAGACAGAAATCAGTCAGATGTCGCTAAAGAACTCAGAAGAGTTATAAATGCTTGTCTCTCACAATCATCTTCCACATTCAGACTTGAAGATGTGTCCAAACACTCAGATATCAGAGTAGATGAGGAAGATGATGGTGACTGCAGGAGAGGACGAGGAGCAGCACAGCAGATGATGAGTTTACTGGGGAACAAAGATCTGACAAAAATCAAAGAATCATTTCTGCCTCATCAGGGGAAACTGTGGCATCAGTGGTGTCAGAAGAACAAAGAACTACATCGACCTCAAGCAGATGAGAAAGAAATAGAAAAAAGTAAAAGAAATCAAATGAAGGAGCTTCGCGAACAGCAGCATAAAGTTAATATAAATACATATATACAGTCATTTATTAAAGAAATGACATGCTCACATGCTGAGAATAAGATGTATTTTCTTAAATGGCTTGGAATTTTCCTGGATGCACATACCTCACAAGATATTTCTGCCCTTCATCACAAATATGATGAAAAGTGGTCAGCAGTTATAAAGCTGAAAAAGAACCATTATAAATCTGAACAACTTAACACTGATCAAACTATACTTGAGAAAATATCTGAGTATCTTCAAGCTGCAGCCTTTGGTTTGGAGCACATCATGAGGGAGATCGGTCAGATCTATGAATCATGTTCATCAGTGAAGAAGAACAAGAAAGACCTGAAAGACTTCTCTTCTCTCCCGAGTCTCGCAGCAGAGATGATGATCTCTGGATCTCCACTGGAGCTGATGGATGGAGACGCTGCTCATGTTCCTGTGATCTGGATCTCTGCTGTTCTAGATCAACTCATCCAGAAACTGGGAGACCAGAGAGTCTTTGTGCTGTCAGTTTTAGGGCTTCAGAGCTCTGGGAAATCCACCATGCTGAACGCCATGTTTGGACTCCAGTTTGCCGTCAGTGCTGGCAGGTGCACCAGAGGAGCTTTCATGCAGCTGGTCAGAGTCTCAGACGAGATGAAAACACTGATGAACTTTGACTATATTCTGGTTGTTGACACTGAGGGTCTTCGTGCTCCAGAACTGGCTGGACGATCAACTAGAGATCATGACAATGAATTGGCCACATTTGTTGTTGGCATTGGAAATATGACATTGATCAATATTTTTGGTGAAAACCCATCTGAGATGCAGGACATTCTTCAGATTGTTGTTCAGGCCTTCCTGAGGATGAAGAAAGTCAGACTGAATCCCAGCTGTGTGTTTGTGCATCAGAACGTTTCAGACATCACAGCTGGAGAGAAAAACATGGAGGGAAGGAGGCGACTGCATGAGACTCTGGATGAGATGACTAAACTCGCAGCTGAAGAGGAAGGCTGTGATGCAGAACATTTCAGTGATATCATTAAATTTGATGTTCAGAATGATGTGAAGTATTTTCCTCATCTCTGGGAGGGCAGCCCACCCATGGCACCACCAAACCCAAACTACTGTGAGAACATTCAAGAACTAAAGGAAACTATCATGTCTCATGCCTCAAAATCGTGTGGAATGATGCTGATAGACTTAAAAGACCGTATTAAAAATCTCTGGGAGGCTTTACTGAATGAAGGGTTCGTTTTCAGTTTCAGAAATTCTCTGGAGATTTCAGCCTACAGGAAACTGGAGACCGAATACAGCAAGTGGTCCTGGAGTCTTCGCAAAGCCATGTTGGAAACTGAGAACAAACTACACAACAAAATAGAAAATGAAACAATTCATGAGGTTGAAGAAACTGATCTTCAAAGAGAACTGAAGAAGACAAGTGAAGAAGTGGAAAAATCAATGTCAGAGTTCTTTGACAAAGAGAAAGATAAAAATATACTGATTCAGTGGAAAACATCATTTGACCTCAAAATCAAAGAGCTTCAGGAAAACATTGTGAGTGAAACAAAGAGAAAATTAAATGAGATTCTTCAGCAGCGAGACCTGAAGAAAAAGATTGATGCTCAGAGGACACATCATATGAACACTCTCTATGAAAAGAGCAAAGAACTTGCCTTAACACTCAAAGACAAAACAAATGATGACGAAACACTGAAGAAAGCGTTTTATTTGTTTTGGGAACACAGTGTGAAGAAGATCATCACAGACACTCCTATAATCAAAGACATTGACACAATGAGGGATGTGAAAAGACTTCTTAATGACATTCATCAGGGAATTCTCCCTGTTGATCTCTGGAAAGAAGGCAGCGAATACAATGATATTTTCCCTGTGCTCAGTTACTCGGAATATGTTATTTTCAGAAAGTCTGCACAAAGAGTTAAAGAACCACATGGATTTGCTGAAACTCTGTCTCCAGATGATGAAGCTCAGATAAGATCATTAGTCACAGATGTTGCTCAGCAAACAAACAAAATGATTCAGTCATTTAATATTTCAAAGATGGGCTACAACATCAGCTACATTCAACAACTCATAGATTACATCAGGAAGAGAGTAACAGAACATCAGGAAGAATCAGCAAAATATGTCTTCAAGAAAGAGTTCTTCATTAATTTGTTTTTTTCACTCTGTAAAAGAACAAACACAATGATCACAGAACAACACAGACTGTCCAGGGACAGAAATGATCCTGTAATATATTTGGAGAAGAAGAGAGAAGAGTTCTATAGTATTTTCCAGAAACACTGTCATGGAGCAACATCAGCTGCTATTTTTGGTGAGATCATCTGTCAGAAACTTAAAGAGTCCATTGAGCAAAGTGTCTACAAGAAGACTGCCAGAGATCTGACAGATGAAATGAGATCAAACTGTGAATCTCTGAATGGAAACAGATCAAATCTGGAGAAACACATCCTGAAGACACTGGCAGATGAGGATAATTTTGACAAATACATGAACTACATTCATAAACCCAGAGATCACTTCAAGAGTTTCATCAGAGATGAAGTCAGTCAGTACATCACTGATCAGTTCAGTGTCCATGTTTTACCCAAGATGGAGGAGAACATTAAACTCCTGCAGCAGAAGATCATGAAAGCAGCTCATGAATCTACTGAATATGTTCAAGTGAACAGAGGAGATGCTGGTTTGTGGTGGAAGAGTTTCACACAGCATCTATCAGATGAGCTGATCTTCTCTGAAAAAGACCTCAGTGGAGTCAAACATGACGATGTTGATGATTTCAACCTCCTAGAAGATGTGATAAGTCCCAGAGATCACTTCAAGAGTTTCATCAGAGATGAAGTCAGTCAGTACATCACTGATCAGTTCAGTGTCCATGTTTTACCCAAGATGGAGGAGAACATTAAACTCCTGCAGCAGAAGATCATGAAAGCAGCTCATGAATCTACTGAATATGTTCAAGTGAACAGAGGAGATGCTGGTTTGTGGTGGAAGAGTTTCACACAGCATCTATCAGATGAGCTGATCTTCTCTGAAAAAGACCTCAGTGGAGTCAAACATGACGATGTTGATGATTTCAACCTCCTAGAAGATGTGATAAGACAAGAACTTACTGATATAATGTCTGACATCAGCAGTAGATTCAACACAAAGACATTTCCAGTAAAGCTGGACTATAAATTCAGACCAGATGAGCTTCTGATTGATCACCTTTGTCAGTGCTGTTGGGTTCAGTGTCCGTTCTGTAAAGTCATCTGCACCAACACCATAGAAAACCACGGTGGAGATCACAGTGTTCCTTTCCATCGTGTTACAGGACTAAGAGGGTGGTGTCACTACAAAACAACACACTTTTCTACTCAAATATGCACATCTGCAGTAGCGAACAGCATACAATCTTTTTGTCCTAATTTGTCAGACAAGCCAGTCCTCTGGAGAGATTACAGAAGAGCAGGAGGAGTTTATGCAGACTGGAGCATCACCCCTGACCTCTCTGAACCACCCTACTGGAAGTGGTTTGTGTGCAGATTCCAGAAAGATCTGGAAAAATATTACAATAATACATTTGAGGGGAAGGGTGAGATCCCAGATGAATGGAGAACATACTCTAAACAGGATGCATTTGACAGTTTGAATAAATACATTTAATGGAACAAGTAATATATATATATATATATATATATAGGTTTTGGAATTTGACAATTCATTTTTGTTCCTTAGATAACTGAGTCTGATGGTGCGTTCAAGTCATGTCGCATAGATCGTATTTATGAGTTGAATGCACCACAAAGTCGTTATTACGAATGGGAAACTCAAAATTTTCTTTAAGCCCCGAGTTTCCAAGTTGGGGAGAAACATGAGAAACAAAGAGAAACATGGCAGAATCGATGGATGCAATGTCTGTAGTTGACGGTAAATTTTTGTTTAAATTGGCAATCTTTATAGGACAACTAAACTATCAAAGTAAAACATAAATCAAAATACTTATAGGTATTAAGCAGTGACATTATCAGGCATTTTATTTACAAAAAATTAGCTTTTTGAATGTGGCAGGATTGTAATATAACAATTAATCAGATTTTATGCGATACAGATTAAAGTGGCTTCATAAATTACGTTTAAAAAATATTAAAAACGCAAAACGCACCTGATGCGAATTCTTTGCTGTTCATTTTCTATAAGCAGAGATAGCAGACCCTGTTGTATTTTCTTGTAATTTATTAAAAGGTACACCGCCATCTTGTGCCGACTAAACTGACTTGAACGCACCTGACGTCATAATTACGACTTGTCAACTCGTAAGTACGAACGTCCCAGGAGGACTTGAACGCAGCATGAGATCAACTAAACGTCACAGAATATAAGACTTTATTCCACAAACCAGTATTTGTGAATTAATTTCTATTAGAATGCTGAATTCCAGACAGCTCTTTTATGTTTAAAATAATGTCTGGAATTGTGTATGGTTTACGTAGTGTAGACCATACACAATTCCAGACATTATTTTAAATAAATGTTTCATTCATTCATTCACAGAAGAGTGCCATCTGATGTAATTTCAAAGATGAACTGTAAATAGGAAAATAATGAAATTTGGCCGAACTCTATAGTGCCACCACCAGTACAAAAATTTACTTTTCAAATGGTTATAACTTCTATACACTTGATTACTCTCATTAAAACTGTACACTTCTTCATGAGTACCATGATCTGAGGGTACATGGGAAAGCTGGGAACAGTGCCATCTACGGGTCATGAGATCTGAAAAATTGCTAATTTTTTTCTTTTCTATATTTAGTTATTATTTTACATTTCGTATTATCAGGCTGTCAAACTTAATGTTGTTTTAATTAAAATTATTTCAATGTTTATGATAAAGGGATGTCTAGTGTTATCACTTTAGTGGAAATGAACTTATGACATGACGTGATGTGTAGGCAAGTATTGTGTCCCATACTCGGATGGGTAAAATGCAGACCACAAATTCCAAGTGCACACACGTAGCAATGAATATTGACAATACACAAACACACACACACTGGGTCATAGTAGAAGTTACTATGGATGTTATCTTATGGAAAGATAAACCGAAACACATTTGTGTTTTTATCAGTACCTTAAAAACCATATTAATGGCTGAAGTCTTATTACACTTTAATTAGCACAAACTGCGCTACAATAATATGTGAGCAGCATGAAAGTACATGTTTGTGTTTTTGAGGAAAAAATGTTTATGCGTGGTTAGCAACATTTTTAAGTCACTGAAATAAGGCCAAAAAACACATACAGAATATTTGTTCACAAGACTTTCAGCTACAAAATTATGTGAAAATTATCCTGTTCACAGAAAACAATATATTGATTTAACATTTGTAAAACATGTTTCACGAGTTCACACTTACATATAATGAACCGAGTAAAGGTTATGCGTATTTGGCGTGCTGTCCGGGGAGAGGGCTCCGAGCTCGGTAATTACTCTCGAGCCCGGGGTACTCCCCCTGTCCGGGGAGAGGGGTCCGAGCTCGGGATTAAGCCCGGACCCAGAATGCTCCCCCCGAGTGTTCCTCCCCGTGCTGGGGTAGGAACGGGCTGAAGGTGAGGAGTCGGGGTGGTGGAGGGATGCTAAAGACAGGATATAATGGAAGTAAGGCTGCTTTGATAATTTATAGAGGTTCTCTCTTGTGCTGATTGGATAGGTGGTGTAATTACTGATGATGAACTGGCCGTGTTAATTATCTGCGCGCGCTCCTCCCGAAACTTGTTAATAAAACATCACTTTGTGATAGAATGCCCTTATGCAAGGGAGTGACAATGGCCATGAATATTTAGTGGTTCACACCTGAGAGACAAAGGGCCTCCCATAATGGGTCATCAATATGAATGTGACTGAGGCAGGTAAGAAAGATTGTGAGGAGAGTAAAATAATGTGGGTTTTTGATTATTATTTATATTTTATTTACAACAAAGTATAATAAAAAATATACACAGTGAAGGTCAAGGACACATGATTGAACTTACTGATCTGAACACTGAGACTTGAATGTTTGGCACAAAGGTGTGTCACTGTTCATTCATAGTGTTAACACTTGTACTACTTTTATATCTTAATCTAAAACATTAAACAAACATCCTGGCGTGGTGAGACATTTAGACAATGAAATTACATTTCAAAATGTTTCACTTGATTTCATACATGTAGTCAGGAATTAATCAACCATCTGTGCTGACATGTTATCAAACAAGAGGGGTTTTCTTCTTCTCCTGATTGGATTAAGTCTATCACTGCTTTCAACGTCTCTTGAGAAGGTAAGGGAACTAGTCAAGAGTTTGGGCCTAATGACTGTAAAGTCATTCTAAAACCAAGACATGGTTATGTTCCTAAAGTGCTCTCAACTCTGTTCAGTGCTCAGGTAATCTCCCTATTGGCGCTCCCCGTTACAGATGGTGAGCAGGATCCGAACATGCTCTGTCCAGTAAGGGCTCTGAGAGTATATCTAGAGCGCTCTAGCCTGTTTAGGTAGTCTGAGCAGCTTTTCGTTTGCTTTGTAGGCCGCCATGAAGGACTGCCGGCCACAAAGCAGCAATTTTCTCGCTGGATTGTCGATGCAATAGCCTTGGCTTACGCCTCAGAAGGCTTGCAATGCCCTATAGGTGTGAGGGCCCATTCCACAAGAGGGATGGCCTCCTCTTGGGCATGGTCCAGCGGAATTTCTATTGGTGAGATCTGTGCGGCCGTCGGCTGGTCGTCGCCGTCCACATTTGCCAGATTTTATAACTTAGATGACCCTGCTTTACAGGCGTTAGTTCTGTCTGTTTAATGTTCCACTCTTTCCCCTTGGGTGAAGTTGGTTATATTGGTACTTCTCAGCTACTAGCTTGGAGCACAATGTGCTCAGGGTCTTAGGGGTCCTTATTAGTGCTCCGAGACTGGGCTCGCAGAGCGGGATGTCCTGTATCTGCTCATAGCACGGCATGATTGGATGCCTTCCCCATTCACAATGTGAAGTGGACGTTTGAAAGGGAACGCTCCGATTACTGACGTAACCTCGGTTCCCTGAGATAAGGAAACGAGCGTTGTGTCACTTGCCGTGCTATAAGCTGCACGCGAATCGATGACTGTCGCTTCAGTCGAATGATCTGATTAAATGGTGCTGCGAGCCGACTTATATACACATCGGCTCCGCCATTTCTGGCGGGCTAAAGCACCATTGGTTTGTGCAGCTACACAAACCTGAACAAATCAGGCTTCAGTACAGAGTAAAACAGGAGTTTCCCCATACACAACGCTCGTTCCCTTATCTCAGGGATTCAAGGTTACGTTAGTAACCGGAGCGTTCTCTCTTAGAACATCTCTGGTGATGTTCATGTTTATGTAACTTGCATGCTGAAAACACCATTAGTGTCATGCGTACTTCAGTGTGTAGTAGATTAAACGGCGCCACTCAGAGACATGCAGAAACAAGCAGATTATCTATATAACAGTCACTTTGCGCTTTAATATTCCTCTCACCAAGGCTCTTCTCCCCCGCTAGCTCAGTTTGGCTGGACGACCAGAGGGAAAGGACACTAACAGATTCAACATTCTGAGTTTCTGACCTGATGAGGAAAGAGATTTCAAGAGATTTTTTTGACTCTTGCCGGGTCCGCAAATGACTCTTGCCCAGTCCGCAAATGACCTCCGCAGTGGCAGACACTGCCTGAAACGTACGGCTCCTCAACGACGCTGCCAAGGACCCCGTGAAGACCCATCTGACCCAGCTGCCTGGTTCATGCTCTAAGGACCCCCTGTGGCACAACAGAAGTTAGGCATCCTCCAGGTCAGTGCATCGACAGCTACCAGAATGCAACTCTGTGCACTCCCCACTGCACGCAGTCTGCATCACCAGTGGAAGACGTCTCTACCACCACACTGATCACCCACCTGTGGAACGTAATTATAAACTTACCAAACCTCTCTCCTAAAGACCTTGGCTTAGTTTATACTTGCAGCCTATGTTTGTCTAACCTGTTTAGATAACATTTGCTTGGGCTCAGCATTACAAATAATAGCTATATCATTTGTTCAGAGATAAATAAGCAGTTATTTATCATTAATTCCACCAGAGCCATTAAGTGGTTCCCATAAGCAACATTACCATAGAAATCCCTTCCATTGCTACATTCAGCTCAACAGCATTGCATTTATCCATTCTGTGTTCACTCAATTTATTTGTTTCTATGATTTATTTGGTATCTTCCTTCTTGTTTCGGATCAATAACCATTCATTTAAAGCAAAAAGTCTACTGAACTTTTCATGTCCTCTTCAATATGTGGGAAGCGGTCCTGACACGATGATCGGCGCACCGTCTCGATCAGGCTCCTGAAGTCCCTCTTCAGCGTCTCCGTCTGCCGCAGCTTGGTGTCGTTAGCCCCTGCGTGAAGCACGACCGCTCCGGGGCTCTCGTCACCCTTCAGGATCGCGGGTATCTGCGCAGAAACATCGAGAACACGAGCACCAGGGAAACAGTGAGTGTGCACCTTACCTTCAGCTAACGTAGCACGGACGTGCCGGACGATGGAGTCTCCGATGATCACAGCGTCGCGTTCCGTCTCGCGGAGGGGAGCGAAGCGGTTCCGGGTGGAGATCTCGAAGACAGGAGGCGGCGGAGGGGGAGAGGTCGTCGCCCGGGACCTGGCTTGCGTCTTCCGCTGCGGCTGCACCCCGGGTCCGTGGTGTCCCGGCGCCGGAGTGAAGGACATCTGGGAAGATCGCGTCCTGGGTGCACCGGGCCTGTGCAGAGAAACACACGGAGTAGAGGTGGTGGGAGAGTTAGCAGCGCGCTGTATACTTACCTCGGACTTGTGAGCGTCAGCCTGGGATGTTTCCAGCGCGGCTCTCCGCGCTCTCAGCTGGATCTGCTTCTCCACGGCCTCCAGCTCGACCTGCACTGAATGCAGCTCGAACGTGTCCTCATCTGCACTCATAGGTAGACACACATCCGCCATTAAAGCAAGTAACAGTGAGTAAAACAATGGTAATGTGTGTGAATAGAGTAATAGTGTAAGCGAGATTAGCTGCTACCACGCTGGCGATGCTAGCGGGCTATATGCTAATAGCGGACTCGGAAAGTCAAAAATAGAACTAGTGATAACAAGGCGTTCTGATTGTTTTTGTTGTAGAATACGATAGGGGATATATTCACACGTTATAGAACTGAAAAAGGATGGTGTATAAAATTGATTTTAAGATAAAAAATTAGACGACAAAGAATTAACTTGACGGAGCTCAAACTCAAACCACACGGCAGCAATAAACAGGAAGTGACGTCACACCTACGTCACCCAAAAATTGGTGAGTATATTTAGTTGTCTATTATCTATTAGCAGTGTATATTAATTTACTGGAATCATCACTAGTTGTTGTATGTACTCTTGCATATCTATTGTTAATAAATTTCAGTAATCTTATTCCAATTGTGTCTTCTTTGTGTTGATGACCCAAGGCTCTACTAGCTATCTAAACCACCAATCTTTCAGATAAATAATTTGACCAACTCCCAATTTGTGAATCTCAGCTTGTGGGAAACACTCCCATATTGCCAAAATAACAGTCCTCAACTGGTGCTCTGAACTGAGCAAGGTGGGAATTGGTCATCTGATATACTCATAACCGCACCTCGAGTGACGTGTGACCCAAAAAATCACAACGTCTTTGGGGACGCGAGTCTCATTTACTACACTGTAATGTGTTTTAAACCAGTTTGGCCAGTTTGAGAAGTGGTTTGTATGCTGGAATTAATATAATAGTGACGCATGTACCCAAGGTGGGGGCGAGGTGCAGCCTTTTGCATTTTTCTCTGTTCTATAAACAAAGTCCAGTGTGTTGTTTCCCCTTGTTTCAAAGTTGACAAGCTGGTAGTAAACTTTGGCAAAACTGTCTTTAAGTTTGTGTCGTTGAAGTCACCAGCTATGATGAAGAATGTGGGTTGTTTTTTTGTTTGTTGATAGAGCTATACATTTTGCAAAGCATGTCCTTCGTGTTTGCACACGGGGGAACGTACACAGTGACAGTAACAATGGCCGAGAACTTCCTCAGCACCAGCAGCAAACATAGCATAGTTACACCATTCTTTGTTGATACACAAACATAAGTACGGTGGCCGTGAAGTGCAAAGCAGATCACAATTCTGAAAACAAAATAACAAATTACAAACGCAAATGCAAGTCTAAAAAAACTAAATAACAATTCAGAAAACACAGCAACAATTCAGAAAACATTATAAAAAAGTCAGAAAACACAATGACAAATTAGAAAACAAAAGAACAAGTCAGAAAACACAACGACAAATCCGAAAACAAATTAACAAGTCAGAAAACACAACGACAAATCAGACAAACCGGAAAAGGTAGGTATAGTTTGAGACAGCGCCATTGGTTTGGGATTACTCACCGCTGACTGGACGAGACATCTGTCAATCAATGTATGCAGAGAAGAACCAGCCGAAGAACAGTAGAGTCGTGGTAGAAAGTTCGGAGATGGTAGTAAAGTAGCTCAGTTTAAATGTATTGTATGAATTGCTCTTACTATGGAATAAAAAATACAGGATGTATATTTACATTTAGTTAAAAGTGACTGTAAATCATCAGCTCCAGTGGTGCAGATGGATAAGCGCTTGCCCTTGACATTTTGACGCGATCGACACAGGTTCGATCCCGTCTTTTGCCAAACTTTTTTTTTCTCCCTTTTCAAATCTCGTATTAGCAATAGATTCTATTTACACAAAGTGAAAATAGCAGTATTTTTTAGCAATATGCTATTTACACTAAGTGCAAATAGCTATTTACACTATGTTAAAATATCAAGTATACTACTTGTTGCAGAAAAAAAAATAGACAAAAGGTGGGATCGAAACCGGGTCGATCGCGTCAAAACACCAAGTGCAAGCACTTATCCATCTGTGCCACTTGAGCTGATGGTTTGCAGCCACTTTTAACTAAATGTAAATATATACTCCGTATTCGTTGATTGACAGATGTCTTGTCCAGTCAGCAGTGAGTAATCCCAAACCAATGGCGCTGTCTCAAACTATACCTACCTCTTCCGGTTTGTCTGATTTGTCGTTGTGTTTTCTGACTTGTTATAATGTTTTCTGAATTGTTGTTGTGCTTTCTGAATTATTTAGTTTTTTAGACTTGCATTTGCATTTGCGTTTGTAATTTGTTATTTTGTTTTCAGAATTGTGATCTGCTTTGCACTTCACGTCCACGGTACATAAGCCACCTCTGCCAGTCTTACCAGACAGTGATGTATCTACAGGTGCATCTCAATAAATTAGAATGTCATGGAAAAGTTCATTTATTTCAGTAATTCGACTCAAATTGTGAAACTCGTGTATTAAATAAATTCAATGCACACAGACTGAAGTAGTTTAAGTCTTTGGTTCTTTTAATTGTGATGATTTTGGCTCACATTTAACAAAAACCCACCAATTCACTCTCTCAACAAATTAGAATACTTCATAAGACCAATAAAAAAATAATTTTTAGTGAATTGTTGGCCTTCTGGAAAGTATGTTCATTTACTGTACATGTACTCAATACTTGGTAGGGGCTCCTTTTGCTTTAATTACTGCCTCAATTCGGCGGCTTAACAAGAGGAATATGACAACTGTAGCCAAATTCCTTGACACGTCTGTGTGTGGTGGCTCTTGATGCCTTGACCCCAGCCTCAGTCCATTCCTTGTGAAGTTCACTCAAATTCTTGAATCGATTTTGCTTGACAATCTTCATAAGGCTGCAATTATCTCGGTTGGTTGTGCATCGTTTTCTTCCACACTTTTTCCTTCCGCTCAACTTTCTGTTAACATGCTTGGATACAGCACTCTGTGAACAGCCAGCTTCTTTGGCAATGAATGTTTGTGGCTTATCCTCCTTGTGAAGGGTGTCAATGATTGTCTTCTGGACAGCTGTCTTTCCCATGATTGTGTAGCCTAGTGAACCAAACTGAGAGACCATTTTGAAGGCTCAGGAAACCTTTGCAGGCGTTTTGAGTTGATTAGCTGATTGGCATGTCACCATATTCTAATTTGTTGAGATAGTGAATTGGTGGGTTTTTGTTAAATGTGAGCCAAAATCATCACAATTAGAAGAACCAAAGATTTAAACTACTTCAGTCTGTGTGCATTGAATTTATTTAATACACGAGTTTCACAATTTGAGTTGAATTACTGAAATAAATGAACTTTTCCACGACATTCTAATTTATTGAGATGCACCTGTATATCTGCTTAGTAGCAGGTGCAGCTGAATGGTGGAGTCCAGGATGTTGTTGTTTAGCCATGTTTCAGTGAAAATAAACACACAGCAATCCCTTGTCTCAAGCTGTGTAGACCAATTGAGTTGAATTAGTATAAAGATTATAAATATCTCTGCATGATTGTTGATGCATCTTTATCTCTCATATTACTCAACTAAAGAAAAAAATTAAATGAAGTGCAAAACTTGTTTTTTTAAGTTAAACCCAAGCTTAATTTTAATGTAAAGAAGAAACTAGTTTCTGCTACTTTTTTATTTGTACTCGATTATGGCGATGTAGTGTATCAGTCTTATCTTCTTTCTTCTTTAGATGCGGTTTATCACTGCGCTCTAAGATTCATATCAGATTGCAAATCTTCAACTCATCATTGTACTTTGTATAACTGAGTAGCTTGGCCTTCTTTGTCCATTAGAAGTAAACTGCACTGGTATTTAATCATTTTCTAAGCCATCTTGGAGATGTTGTCTTCATATCTCTGTTGTCTTATTCAACGGAAAAATATTGAGAAATATTCCTTTTATTCTCAAAATTGTTATACTCTCTGTTCCTTTTGAACAAAATGAACTGGGTAAAAAAGCTTTTTTGTATGCAGCTTTGCCTGCCTGGAATCTTCTTCAATCAAATTTTAAATAAATTGAACCAAAATTTACATTTTAAAATGGTTATTCGGCAAATGGAAAATGATTCAATGATGTGAAATTGTTTTAAGTGTTCCTAGTTTGTTTTTGTTTTGTAAATTTGTGATGAAACTGATTGCATTGCTGGCCATTTTGGCCTGATGCCCACTTCCCGTAGCAGGGTAAGGGATCCGTCTGAGACTTTGGTAAAGATATGGGGGGACAGGGACATCGCGAAAGTGAAGACCTTGTACTGATACACCCGCCCCTTGAATGCAAACCGTAGGAATGTTCTGTAGCGAGAAAGGATCGAAATGTGAATGTAAGCGTCGTTCAGATTGACCGCTGCTGGATGCATCTGAGGATGTGCTTCTGTGTCAACATCTTGAACAGAAGCTTGTGAAGGGCCCAACTCAAGACTCGCATCAAAGGGACAATCGACATACCCAAGGTGGTGCAGCAGTGGGGAACCCTGCTGGATGACCCAGAATGTATCGCGTCCTGGGGCACACCAACAGGATTCCTAGTCTCCCTGGAGGGACTGGCTAGAGATGCGTGAGGAGATGTTGCATCCTCGAACCATGGTTTCTTGGACACTGGCAATAGGGGGTATTGTGGACGAAAGTGAGAATGTGGTGCATTGAGATATCTTGAATGGCTGTAGAATGTATGCAACTAATGAGCTTAAATTAGACTTTTTAGTCTATGTGAAAATGTAAGCTATGTTTAAATATAATTAGTCAGAAAGTTAATAACCTGTTATATCATTTCACATATAGAGAGCCAAAAATCTTATAATCACACCTTTCCCCCATAAGCAGCTGTCATAAACAAATACAGCCCTTACCTCTTGTATAGATGGGAAGTGTAATATGAGACTCAGGATCCCCAGCAAGATGTCCTGATCAGCTCAGCAGAATCCTCACCTCTATGAAGCTCGCATTGAAGATTTATGAACAAAATTCATATAATAGGTTACTCTTAATAAATTACTCAGAGACTTATTTAAAAGAAAGTTTATCGAATCACCATGGAATTTCCAGTTCACTTTTTTGTTTCAGCTTTCTAATATGTGGAGTTTGACCGGAAAATGTAATAATTCGTCCTTCAAACCGCATGAATTGTGTAGGAAGTCAAAATTTTCAAAATACAGACATTAATATTGTATCCAAAACTGTATCTTTTTATCTGTTGTCTGTACTAAAATTCAAAATGACTTAAATTTCAAAACAAGAAATAAATAATTGTAATTGACAGTGTATAATGCAATATACAAAACCTTAATTTCAGAGAGTATAAACAGAATTAATTAAGTTACATCTTTGCATAAGAAAGGTTTTCAGTAGTTATGTTTAAACTTCACTTAAATTGTTCTCATGTTTAGTTACTTATAAACACAAACCTGTAGAATTTTAATTTCCTTTCTAATAAGGCCCTTTTAACATTTAACAAATAAACATCAGCATATTAAATTCGTTCCCAAAACATATAGGCTGAGTCCTTGTTGCAAGTTGTAATGTGGTGTTTTGTTTCATGTTCATGTTTTCCATGTCTTTTATTTTGTAATTGTTTCATAGTCCCTGTTTGTGTCATGCTTCCCTTGCCCTCATGTATTCATGCCATTGGTTCCCCTGTTCATTGTGTCATGTTCTGATTGGTTGTCTTAGTCATGTGTCTTGTTTCCCATTGGTTTGTTCTTGTCATGTGACCCTCTTGTTTCCTATAAGTAGCTTCATGTTCCCATTGTGCCCTCGTCGTGTATTGAATGTATTTAACCCGCTGTTGGTGAGTCTAGTCTGTTTATGTCAAGTCTGCTCAAGTCAAGTCAAGTCTGTGTTTCTTGTTTGGATGTTTGGATATCACCTGTAAATAAACTGCACTTGGGTTCTCACTTAAGTTCAATCACTTCTCTAGCCACCTTAACTTGACGGTTGTGGCAGAGTACTTTCTAATTTAAGCTTAAAGTCAATCTAATCATCGTTGCAATCGTTATGCCGACAATGTTTTATGGGCTGTGCTTATCTGATGCGCTGTATCCTCGTCATGTCATCACTCATGATGGTCTCGTTGTCTCTCTTAGCCGAACTGAGCAGATGAGTTCTCACTGTAGCTCACTGTTGGTTCTTTAGAACGGACATTTTATTCTTAGGGTCGTCCTCTTTATGTCTTTCCTCTTTGTCTTTCGCGTGTTTTACGCCTTTGATGCCTTTATGCCGTGAGAACTGTATTTGTAAATGAGCATAGTACAAACACATCAGAAATTATACAACACTTATGGCACTTTTCCACTGCGAGGTACGACTCGGCTCGGCATGGCTCAGTATGGCACGGCTCGGCTCGCGTTTCCACTACAGTTTAGTACCGCTTTAGAGTGGGCAGGATTATTCACATGTCATTATAGTTGCGCTGCCTGTACTGCTGGATCCACTCCTCTGCTATCAACGAGAGGAACATATGTACTTCCTCAACAGACCACGAAACAACCATTTTTTTGTTGTTAAAATAGGTGCGCTCATTCAAAACAGTTGCATTCGATCCTTCGCTGGCTGTGCAGATTTAAATCTAGCGGTTCTATTGTGTTTGTGTCGCAAGTTCAGTGACGCAGGTAGTGACGATTCTCTCCGGCCAATCCGTGATTGTAACGGGCCTGACGAGACGTGAGACGTGTGGATCCATCTGCAAGCTTTATTTAAAGAGACGTGGTATAACAGGCAGGGTCGAACAATGGCAAACAGGTGTATATGGCGGGCAAAAACACAAGAATAGTCCTAGGGCTAGCGTAGGTCACCGATCGGCAGACAGAATCACAGGGGCAAGACGAGAGGGAGAAATCCAGGAAACCAGGCAAAGATCAGAAACCGCAAAACAAGGAAAACACGGAGACTCGGAAAGGGGTACAGGCTAAACAATACTCAGCAGAGAAAGGTGGTTAGAGTGGGTGTTATATAGTGAGTGAGGTGATTAGAAACAGCTGTGTGCAATGAGTGCAATCAGTGCAGTGTGCAAAGAATGATGGGATATGTAGTCCGGGGTGCTATGCAACAGTTTGTGTTGTGCGAGAGTCAATGTAATGGAAAGGGTGACCTCTGGTGGTGAATAAACGGAAATCCATGGGCCGAATTCGTGACAGTGATCAGCAGAGTTTACACGTCACGTTTTGGTAACGGTACGGTTCACTTGGAACCTCAACCGAGGTGGTACTAAAAAAAGTGAGCAGGTGAAACGAATACCTAGTTGACTGCTTTATCATGAAAGGAGGTCCTTAAGTTTATGAAAATCCTCTTTACTGTCCTTTTGACTTGCGACAGCACTGATTTTAAACTTAAACGTATTTTAACTTAGCAGAGCCTTGTGGTGAGTCCGCTTATCATCAGTCCATCGGGCCGACAAAGAAATAGGGTTGAGCTTATCGATCCTGAAGTATTGATATAACGATACTGATGCAAAAAAAAGTATTGATACTCAAATAAAAATATTGACACTAAGGTGTGTTTTATTTACCAGTGATTTTATTTAACAAAAATAAAGGTTATTCATCCAATTGAATGCATATTATAACCAATGTTAGTGAATAATTGTGTAGGATAAAACTATTTTCCTGCTCATCTGAACACACGCAAATGTTGGCAGAATCAATTAATAACAGAGAGCGTTCACCCACTTCTGACAGTGCATTCAAACAGGGCTGCGTTTCCCAAAAGTATCATAAGAAAGCATTGATGCTTTTGGGAATGGCAGCCCAGAACAATGCTTATCAGAGGACAGAAAAAAACATATACATTTGAGTTATTTCACAATAAACAATTTGAAATTGTATAGCCTGCATAGTTTGTGCAATTGCATTTATTTAAATTGAAGGTTAAAATGTAATATTGATCATGTTCTATATTGCAATGTTAATATAAATCATACATTGTCAGAATAAAAAGATTGCATTTTGTGCATGCAACAGCCTGTCACAACAGTCCCTTATGAAAATTAACCATTATTAAAGTGACCGTAGTTCAACTATAGTATTTGTAGATCTCCATGGTTCCCTTTCAGTCGGTACGTTCGATGTCACGTCGAAATGTACTGACGAATTGGGATCTCGCCTGAGAGCCCTATCATTGAGGGCACCCGCCATCTCCTATGGAGTCAAAAGCATCTGAGGTTGCTTCGTTCCATTTACATCCCGGGCCTGCTCAATCGTGCAGCCAATGAGCTTTCATGGCAGCATGCACTTCCAGGAAAATGGAGACTCCATCCCCGGGCGATCCAACTGATATGGAGACACTTTGGAGATGCACAAGTAGACCCGTTTGCCTCTCCAGACACATCCCATTGTCAGCTGTTCTATTATATAGGTATAGAACTGTTCTGGGCGAAACTCCCCGCTCATTCAAGCAGTCATGCCTGGACAGAGCAGGGAGAGCAGCGATACATTTCCCCCCAATCAAACAGTTTAGACATCTCACAGAACTGATACATAGGGTATTACAAATACATGTGACATCACCTGAAAGAAAAATACAGACATAGGAATTAATACAACACAGTATAATATAGTAACCTGAATTACATGAGCAGAGGTGCGATAACTGAGCCACGGGTGTCGTCATATGTGGAGGAGTAGGGGATGGAGGCGGGTATGACGAGCGCATCGCGGGGATCAAGCAGCTCTTAATGGCTGGAGGTGTATTTAAAAGATGCGGTCTAATCTAAAGTGTATCCCTATTGGATGGCGTGGACCAGCTGATTATAAGCTGACGCGAGCTTGACTGATGTGTCTGTCAGAACTGATGCTATACGCTTGATATATTGCCGAAATTGTTGCACATTACGATCCTGTAGACGGTGAGTCTTTGGGGAAGCACGACCTGATCATCGGGTTCCTGAGGGCCGCGAGAAGACTAAATACTCCTTGCCCAACCCCCGTACCCTCTTGGGATCTCCCTCTGGTGCTTACAGCATGGCAGACGGCTTCCTTTGATCTGTTGCAGTCTGCAGAGCTGAGAACTCTTGTCGATAAAGACAGTGTTCTTAACTGGGCTGGCTTCCATCAAGAGAGCAGGGGACCTGCATGCATTTTTGGTCAACGAATTGTGCCTGGAATTAGGGCCGGCCAGGTATGTGCTCAAGGTTCCCACCACGCCTTTCAGGGACCAGGTAGTGAACCTGCAAGTGCTGCTTGTTTCTTCTTGGGCATTGACGGACGGCACCTTGCTGACAGATATATGTAGAGCCGTGGGCTGGGCGACACCAAACATGCTTGCTAGGTTTTATAGCCTTTGTGTAGAGCCAGGCTGCATCAGAAACCAAATAATTCTCTACTATATTATAGGGAAAAAGCAGTAGGCGAACAAATAGTATGTCCGAATCCTCAGTATTCATAAAAGAATAGGTGAGAAATACCAGGGTGATTCTTGCGAGATTCAGACGCGCTTATACTAATGTTGCGTCCGAATATGCCTGCTTGGCTACTATTTACTAGGAGAAAAAAGTTAACGAGTCCACACTTACATATAATAAACAAAGGATAAAATAAATAAATAACCTTTACTCTAATTTACCTAGGATAGTCCCATTGAGATCTCTTCTTCCAGGGAGTCCTGGCCAAAATGGCAGCACAAAAAGTTTCACAATAAAACAATTACAAACACATAAAATAAACAAAATGCCCTACATTCAGATGATTATAAATATGTGACAAAAAAAATTAAAAAATAATTTACTCATCGCAAGTATGTTTCCTTTAGATAGACCAATAAAAGTTTTTTTTTTAATTTAAAGAGGGGAGTGTTTCCAGCATAATACGTTCCATAACGAGGGAGCAAAAAAAGAGAAGGCAGTTTTGCCAAGCTCTGAATATACTTTTGAAACATTTAAAAGTAGTTTAACATTAGATCTAGTGCTGCAATTACAAGTGTAAAAAGATAAAAGACTGCAGATATAAATTGGTGTTTTACCTAACAATGTCTTAGCGATACAACAACATGTGCACTTTCCTTCTTTGAAACAAAGAGAACCTTCCCACCTGTCCTGGAATTGCCAGGTGTGATATCATGTAGCCAAGCGACCTCTTGTGGTCATATGAGGTAGAGCAAGAAATTAGAAAGTGACCTCATCAGTAAAAGACTATATAATTAGTGATGTCATCAAAAAGAGACTGAATCAGAGGCAGAGATCGTTCATGTTATGGGCATTCATTAATCCAAAGATATCCTCCGTTCAAAGTTATTAATAAGGCATTCCCTGTAAGTCATCTTGTTTGTCATTACTCATGATTGTGTTCAGTGCATTTTGTGTAGTTAGAGATGCCTATTTGATGTTATTTAGAATGGCATGTTTATGCTTGCTGATGCGGTGTATATTTTCTCATCTTTCACATGTGATATTATTTTATAAGTTAATATATTTTTGAAAGTATAGTGAATTCATTGGTTGAGTTGAGTAATCACTATAAGAATTGGTTATGCTCATACGTAATATAGAGAACTTTTATAGAATATGCAATTTATCAGTGTATGCATTTGAATTTTCCGTTTCACACCATTCATGTGATAAAGTTACACTCTCAACGTCACCTCGTGGTTCCGGGAGTTATTGCGTGAAGGTGTTTAACTTGCTGGACAATTGAATGTGGGTTCAACGAGGCCAGTACAGTGAAAAGGGAGCTATCAGCTAGAATCTGGATGTCCGTGCTGGATTGTGAGCAATGACGCCCATGCAAACATGACACCAACAGTAAGGTTCCTTAGTTGAGGTGGATACCTCATGCTCATCACACCTACCAGAGACTTTAAAGTCAGCCAATGAATATGGAGCATTCGGAGCTAGAAGTGCGGTCTGTTGCCTCCTGTTCAGCTAAGACCTCTCATTCAGCAAGGTCAAACCGTTCCACTAGGTCCCCCGCAATTTCAAACGTCAGTATGGTGGCAGCTAAGGCACATGCGGAAGCTGAGGCTGCTTTGGCTCGAGCTTCATTTTCAAATAAAGAAATAGAAATCAAAACTGAGAAGGCCCCCTTAGAAGCCACTTTAAATGCATTGGAGAGAGAGAGAGAAGCAGAAGCGGCACTAGCCAAAGCGGTTGTAATGGAAGCTGCAGCTGCACACTTAGAGTCGGGGAAGTAAACACAGCCTTCAGTTCCTCCCAGAGCAGAGTACACGACAACGCACTCTCGACTATGTGAGTAAACACAGTGCTAGTAGTGGGAGCATGCATTTACCCAGAGACAATCAAGCACATAATGTCAGCATGCCACAAGCAGAAGCACCTAACTTATCTGTAGATAAGGGGATAGAAAATAACTCATCACCACAGATTCGTCCAAAGCCCACTGTTCCCACAGATAATTCACATGCCAATCACCCTAATGCCTTCAACCACTCATCATGTAATGCTGTGCCTAGTTATGCTGGCATAACCAACCAACCAAGTCATTACCCAGTCCGTTCTGGTGATAACTCCTCAGCAGACTTGGCGAAATATTTAGCAAGAAGCCAACTGGTGTCATCGGGCCTAACAAGATTTGATGATAGACCAGAAAATTATCTAGCATGGAAATCATCATTCCTTAGTACAGTTGAAGCATTGGATCTGACGGCAGGGGAGGAGATGGATCTGCTAATTAAATGGCTAGGTCCAGATTCAGCACCGCATGCTCGCCGTATTAAGTTAGTAAAAGTGAGGAACCCCGCTTATGGGTTAGATTTAATATGGAAGAGGCTAGAAGAAATGTATGGGTCACCAGAAGCAATAGAGGGAGCTCTGTTTGCAAAACTCTCCCAAAGAACACCAAAGGCTTATGGAATTAAGTGATTTGCTCTCTGAAATAGAATTTGCAAAGCAAGAAGGATACCTGCCGGGCCTGTCTTGATACGGCTAGGGGAGTGAGCCCCATAGTAGAGAAGCTTCCGTATGGACTCCAAGAGAAGTGAATGATGGAAGGCTCTCCCTACAAGCAGGAACACAGAGTTGCCTTTCCGCCCTTTTCTTTCTTTGCAGAGTTTCTGCGCAGACAAGCTAAAGCTCGCAATGACCCCAGTTTTCATATCACATCATTCTCTCTGCCAATATACAAAAGGGACAAGTTTAGTGAGAGCCAAAGCTATGCTCGTAAAGCAATCTCTGTGCAAAAAACAGATGTCACACTCACTCCTAAGCCTACCCCCACTGTTGAAGATCCAGATAAGCAATGCCCTGTACACCGCAAACCCCACCCTCTACAAAGGTGCAGAGGCTTTAGAGAAATGGCGATTGATGAGCGTAAAAGAATACTGAGGGCACACAATATCTGTTTCAAATGCTGTGCATCTAACACACATGTGGCTCGACACTGGAAGGCAGTTGTACAGTGTTCCGAATGCCAAAGCGACAAACACCCTTCAGCCCTTCATCCAGGTCAAGCACCATGGCTTTCCAAACCCTCTCTTCCCCTTGAACAGCATGGCGGGGAGAAGGAAGAGATATCTCACACTGAGGTTTCACCCAAATGCACAGAGGTATGTGGTGGGGGCTTGAAAGGAAAATCTTGCTCTAAAATTTGTTTAGTTAATGTATACCCAGATGGTAATCCCAGAAAATACAGAAGAATGTACGCCATGCTAGATGACCAAAGTAATAGGTCGCTTGCACGATCAGAGTTCTCTGATATGTTTAACATACAAGGATCTACAGTTCCCTTTACGCTCAAGACTTGTTCTGGAGTAACTGAAACTGCTGAAACAGGCGAGCTGTTGGATACACAATAGAGCCGGTCGATGGTACTCTGGGTCTTTCATTACCAACACTACTGGAATGTAATATGATTCCGGACAATAAGGATGAAATCCCTACCCTGGCAGTTGCAGCGTGTCACTGTCACCTTAAGTCAATTGCTCATGAAATATCATCTCTTGATGAAAATGCTGAAATCTTGTTGCTGATTGGCAGAGACTTGTTAAGAGTTCACAAGGTCCGCAGACAGATCACTGGGCCTCATAAAGCAGCATTTGCACAAAAGCTAGACCTGGGCTGGGTGATTATCGGGGACGTGTGTCTAGGGAAAGCTCATCGGCCTTCACAGGTCACTAGTATGAAAACATACATCCTTGAAAGTGGCAGACCAAGTAATTTCCCCCCATGTGAAAGCTATGTGTCGGTCAAAGAAAAGTACATGTCTCCTTTGCAATACTTATCTCTTGGAAGTAGTCAATATAATCTGAGAGAGGCCAACAAAGAAGATGTAGGCCAATCAGTGTTTTGTCAGTCTGTAAATGACAACAAACTTGCACCTTCTGTAGAAGATATCAGGGTTCTCAGGACCATGGAGAATGAATTCTTCCAAGATTCTACAAACAGCTGGGTAGCCCCACTACCCTTTCGAAAACCACGGCAGTGTTTGCCTAATAACAGGTCCTATGCCATGAGTAGGTTCAAGTCTCTGAGCCGCACACTTGAGAAACGTCCAGAAATGAAAGCTCACTTCATGGAATTCATGCAGAAAATATTAGACAGCCACCACGCAGAGCTTGCTCCTCCAGTGCAAGAAAGCAAAGAGTACTGGTATCTGCCCTTTTTTGGAGTGTACCACCCTCAGAAACATAATCAGATACGTGTGGTTTTCGACTCTAGTGCCAAGTTTAATGGTGTTTCACTCAATGACGTGCTACTTACTGGGCCAGACATGAACAACAGTCTGCTAGGTGTTCTTTTGAGGTTTAGAAAGGAGCCAGTAGCAATTACAGCAGATATCCAGCAGATGTTCCACTGCTTCCTTGTGCGTGAGGACTGTAGAGATGTTCTCGGTTTCATCTGGTATAAAGACAATGATCCAGCGAAAGAGGTTGTTGATTATCGGATGCGGGTTCACGTGTTCGGAAACAGCCCTTCACCTGCAGTGGCCATTTATGGGCTACGTAAAGTGGCACAAGAGGGAAAAGTTGAATTCGGCACAGATGTGCACCACTTTGTCGAAAGAGACTTTTACATGGATGATGCCCTGAAGTCATTCTCAACTGTTGAGAGAGCTATTGACATCCTCACAAGAACACAGAGAATGTTAGCTGCTTCAAACCTTAAGCTCCACAAAGTGGCCTCAAATAAAGCTGAGGTGTTGGATGCATTTCCAATGGAAGATCGAGCCAAAGACCTTCAGAATCTCAATCTATTTGTAGACAACCTACCCGATCAACGAAGTCTTGGAGTAAAATGGAGTATTATGACAGATGTCTTGACATTTCACATTCCAAAAACGGAAAGACCATATACACGAAGAGGGGTGCTGTCCATGGTCAACAGTCTGTTCGACCCTCTAGGTTTCCTGGCACTGATAACTATACAAGGACGGCTACTGCTTAGAGAGATGATGGTGCAAGGCAGTGATTGGGATTCAAGCCTCCCTGAGAGTTTCAAAGGAAGATGGATGGATTGGCAAAATTCTCTGTACAATCTCACTGAAATTCGTGTACCCCGCACATACACATCAATGTCTCTCTCTGAGGCTCAGTGTGTGGACCTATGCGTCTTCTCAGACGCTTCGGTCAAAGCTATTTCTGCAGTCGCATATCTCCGAGTCGTAGCCAAAGATGGGCTTAGAGAAGTGGGGTTTGTTCTAGGGAAGGCGAGACTTGCCCCGCGACCTGATCTTACTGTTCCAAGGCTGGAGCTGTGTGCAGCAATAATGGCCGTAGAGATTGCAGAAGTCATAAGTGAAGAAATAGAAATGGAATTAAATTCAATTAGCTTCTATACTGACAGTAAAGTTGTCTTGGGTTATATTCACAACTAGTCTCGACGCTTCTACATCTATGTAAACAACAGAGTGCAAAGAATTAAGCAGTTCACAAAACCTGAGCAGTGGCATTATGTGCCATCAGATGAAAATCCGGCTGATCATGGTTCACGCTCTGTTCCAGCTTCCAAGCTCCTCACTACCAAATGGCTGACAGGGCCTCCTTTCCTTCATGGTGAACTGTTTTGGGCTCCAGAGGAGCAAATCAGTTTTGATCTAGTTCATCCAAATGATGACAAAGAACTTCGACTGGAGGTGAGTACTTTGTCTACAAGTGTTTCTGAAAATAACCTGAGCTCAAAACGATGAGAACGTTTTTCCAGATGGCAGTCCGCTGTCAAGGCTGTAGCTAGTCTCAGTCACATTGCTTACTGTTTCGCCCACACAACAGAGGTTGGAGAATGTGCTGGTTGGCAGATCTGCAAAAACTGTATTTCTGTGGATTCTCTGGAAAGAGCAGAAAGAGAAATTATTAGAAGTGTGCAGCAGAAAGTATATTCAGAGGAATTTAAGCGCATCCAAGCAAACTGCAACATTTCTAAACAAAGCTCACTCATTAAGCTGAATCCCATCATTGACAGTGATGGACTACTCCAAGTTAGTGGACGGATTCACCGTGCAGGTTTTGAATTGAAAGAGAAAAACCCTGTCATCATTCCTGAATGGGATCATATATCAACTCTTCTCATAAGACATTACCATGAAAGGGTTAAACATCAGGGAAGGCATTTTACCGAAGGAGCAGTGAGAGCTAGTGGTCTATGGATATTGGGAGGAAAAAGGCTCATCAGTAGAGTCCTTAATCAGTGTGTTACCTGTAGGAGACTTAGAGGGAAAGTAAAGGAGCAGCAGATGAGCGATCTGCCAGCAGAACGACTCCAAGTAGACCCTCCTTTCTCATATGTTGGAATGGATATGTTCGGGCCATGGGAGGTGACAGCAAGGCGCACAAGGGGGAAGTCATGCATGCAGTAAGAGATGGGCAGTGCCGTTTACATGCTTATGCACGAGGGCAATTCACATAGAAGTAGTGGACGAAATGAGTTCCTCGAGCTTCATTAATGCTCTGAGACGCTTCTTTTCACTGAAAAAACAGCCATATCACCCTGTAGCCCAAGACTGGTTGCCCACTGAAGCTAAGCAGGGTTGAGCCTGGTCAGTACCTGGATGGGAGACCTCCTGGGAAAACTAGGTTGCTGTTGGAAGAGGTGTTAGTGAGGCCAGCAGGGGGTGCTCACCCTGTGGTCTGTGTGGGTCCTAACGCCCCAGTATAGTGACGGGGACACTATACTGTCAAAAAGCACCGTCTTTCGGATGAGATGTTAAACCGAGGTCCTGACTCTCTGTGGTCATTAAAAATCCCATGGCACTTCTCGTAAAGAGTAGGGGTGTAACCCCCGGTGTCCTGGCCAAATTGCCCCCCTGGTCTTTGTCAATCACGGCCTCCTAATAATCACCAACCACTTGATTGGCTCTATGACTTTCTCTCCTCTCCACCTGTAGCTGGTGTGTGGTGAGCGCACTGGCGCTGTTGTCCTGTGGCTGCCGTCGCATCATCCAAGTGGATGCTGCACACTGGTGGTGGTTGAGGAGAGACCCCCCCCCCCCACGATTGTAAAAGCGCTTTGGGTGTACAACAATACACAATAAAGCGCTATATAAATGCATCATTCATTCATTCATTCACTGCGTGGCCCAGCCAAGCAATTACGGTCGGATTGCGGCACCAATTTTATTGGTGCATGTAACGAAATGGGAATAAGTGCTCCTGAAAAGGACAGTGTGCAGGAATTCTTACAAGACCAGAAGTGCACTTGGATCTTCAATCCTCCGCACTCTTCACACATGGGTGGAGTGTGGGAGCGCATGATTGGAGTAGCATGTCGCATTTTGGAGGGTATGTTGTTGCAAGCTGGTAGAGTACGACTTACTCACGAGGTGTTAACTACTGTCTTAGCTGAGGTCACAGCCATAATGAATGCACGTCCTTTGCTACCCGTCTCCACTGACCCTGAGAACCCTTACATTCTAATGCTGTCTATGCTGTTAACCCAGAAAACAGGCACACATTCCTCTCCTCTCAGTGACATCAACGCAGGAGATATGTTGAAATGCCAGTGGAAACGTGTGCAAGTGCTGGCTGATGAGTTCTGGTATAGATGGCGCAGAGACTATCTGAGCACTCTGCAATGTCGTAAAAAATGGCCACAAAAAGAACTTGACATTAAAGAGGGAGATGTTGTCCTTCTTAAAGAGAAACAAGCCGAACGAAATGAATGGCCAATGGGCATCAAAGTGAAAGCTGTTCCCAGCGAAGATGGAATGATAAGGAAAGCTGAAGTGAAGGTCGTTAAACACGGCATAACAAAGATCTACTACAGACCTATCTCAGAACTGGTCTTTCTAATTTCCCCAATCTGAAGGTTCATCAAAGATGCCAGGCGGGGAGCGTGCTGGTCACTGAGGAAATACTTCAACTTCGCGTTGTCGATTGCCGGATCTGCTTTCACCGTAGACGATGAATGTTTTCCTTTTGAAGCAAGAAAGATAATTATACAAAGTTGTTTCCTCTCAGTGTTAGGTTATGGTGATGTGATTTATATGCATGCAAGTTTATCTTCACTTAAAAAGTTGGACTATGTATACCATACTGCTTTACATTTTGTGACGAGCGCTTCTTCACGCACTCATCATTGTATGGATCACATCCCCATAACCTAACACTGAGAGGAAACAACTTTGTATAATTCTCTTTCTTGCTTCAAAAGGAAAACATTTCTTTAAGCGAAAAAGAAAACCAAATTTTAGTCTAAGCTTTTCTAACACTTTTTCCAATATGTACATAAAATCCAACCATATACCCAAGTATTTGTAACAACTTACTCTTTCAATAGATTCTCCTTGTAAAGTTGAAATAGGGTGATCTGTTGCAGTGCGACAACGAGTGAAAAGCATGCATTTTGTTTTCTTTGAGTTTAAGTTGGACAATGAAAGTTGCAGTAACTGAAAAGATTCTTGCTAGAGCTCTATGGCTTGATTCACTGACTGCTACTGTGTAAATAATTGTGTCATCAGCATATAAATGAATTCTAGCTGAGGTTATCCCACGACCAAGGTCATTAATATAAATAGAAAATAAAACTGGTGCTAAAATAGTCTTTCTGATAAATAATTATTGAACCAATTTAGAGCCATTTCACTAAAACCTATACAACTTAGCCTCTGTAATAAAAGTTTATGATCTACAGAGTCAAATGCTTTAGAGAGATGTACAAATAATGCTGCACAATGTTGTTTACTATCCAATCATTTAACAATATCATTTGTAACCAGCGTAGCTGCTGTAATAGTACTATGACCTGATCTAAAGCCTGATCGAAATTCATTTAAAACTTTATTTTCAGTTAAGAACTGTTTCACTTGATCATTAACAAAAGATTCAAATACTCTTGCCAACACAGACAACCTACAAATTGGCCGATAGTTATCCAAAACTGATGGGTCACCACCTTTTAACAAAGGGAGAACCTGTGCTGATTTCCATTCACGAGGAATAACATTTGAAGTTAAACTCAAGTTAAAAATAGAAGTGATGGGCTTCTGCAGATCTGCAGAAATGTAAAAAAAATAAGGTTCTATTTTATCAGACCCTGCTGATTTTTTAATATCCAAATTTGATTTTATGAACTTGTGTAGCTAAAATGGGATTAAAACTGAACAGCTGAGTAGTATAACATGAAGTAACTTCCACATTTTCTTGTTCCCTTAAATTACTATGGTCGTGGGTTACTCCCGCAGAAATAAAATGGCTGTTAAAAGCATTTACAATATTCTCTTTATCTTTAATTATACTCTCATTTAATTTAAAATAATCAGGTAGATTGGTAGAGTTTTTTTTTTACCAGAAACTGATTTGGTCAGTTTCCAAAAATTAGACGGATCATTAATATTCTCATTTACCATATTTAAATAACAATCACATTTAGGGATTATCCACAAATACGGCGTAGATTCAACTCTTCCCTCGTCAACGATAGAAGGCCCGCCGTCCATGGGGATCCACAGCACCTGAAAACCGAGCAGGTAGATGAGTGCAGGATATGACCACATTTTAGGAGTAGATTTGAGATGGAATTATAATGGAAATGTAAGGACCAACGCAAACTTTAAAACAGTCTTAAAAAACAATCTTTGATCTCCTTTATGCTAAAAACTCAAACAATCAGAGCGCAACAACACAGGCTTTCACACATGCTACACACAAGCCACCATCTTGAATAATGATGCATATTTGGCGTGCTGTCCGAGGGGAGGGCTCCGAGCTCTGAATTTTGGCCCGAACCCAGAGTACCCCCCAAAAAGCAACAGAGCAAAAGACAGGTGCCCGACGAATAAAATAACCCCCCCCCCCCCAAAATGAGCGATTAGTCTTAATCTTTTGACCGGGAGGGCCCACACAAACTCCGACGGGAGCAGCTCGCGGCACTGGGCAGACGGGCCCTACCGGTCGATGGACGAGGAACAACGTGTTTTGGGGCGCTCGACCGGGAGGGCTCATACCGCTTCTTGACGGGAGCAGCTTGCGGTGTCAAACCAGTGAGCCCTACCAACCGATAAAGGAGGAGCAGCGTGTTTTGGCTGTCCGACCGGGTGCTCGTACTGCCTCCAACGGGAGCAGCTCGCAGCGTTGGGAAGTTTGGGCCCCACTAACCAATGGATGAGGAGCAGCGTGATTTGGGAAGCCTGATCAGGAGGGCTCACACCACTTCTTGACGAGAGCAGCTCACAGCGTCGGATGGGTGAGCCCTATTGGTCAATGACGGAGTGGACGAGGCTCGAATTGACTGACTGGGAAGGTCCACGTAGCTTTGACTGGAGCAACTCTCGGCGTCAGATGGGTGAACTTTACCTGGTCGATGGACGGGCGGAACTAAATTTGAAGTGCCAGCCGCAAGAGCTTTGCAGCGTCTGACGGGAGTTCAACACTCACGGCATCGGAAGGGTAAGCCTTGCCAGTAGACGGACGGACAAGCCAAGGTTGTGCGACCGGGAGGCTCTCGCAGCATCCGAAGGGAGCTCAATACTAACGGCATCGGACGAGTAAGCCTCATCAGTAGACGGACTGAAAGGCCAAGATTTACTTGACCGGATGGCTCTTGCAGCGTTTGACGTTTCGATACTCATGGCATCAGACGGGTAAGCCTTGCCGGTAGACAGACGGAGAAAGACGAGGTTTGCTCAACCTGGAGACTTTCGCAACATCCGACGGGAGTTCAATACTCACCGCATCAGACGGGTAAGCCTCAATGGTAGTATGACTGAAAGGCAAGGCTTGCTTGACTGAGAGGCTCTCGCAGCATTCGACGGAAGTTCAATACTCATGGCAACGGATGGGTGAGCCTTGCCGGTAATCGAAAGAGAAACATATTTGCTCCACTGGGAGCGCTCTTGCAGCATCTGACAGGGAGTTCAATACTCAACTATTTGAGTTGTCTAAAAGGGGTAGATGCTATGAGGATTACTTTGCGTAATTGTGACAATTCCAATAAGCTGCTTCTGATAACACATCAGAAAATCTTGGTGCAGCTTTGCATCCGAAAGTTTGACAGTTCTAATAAGCTGCTTCTGATAACACATCAGAAAATTTTGGTGCTGCTTTGCATCCGAAAGTTAAGCATACAAAAAAATTAAATTTCTTGTGCCAGTGTACCCCAAATAAGTGCCATGAATCTGGATGAATAGCCATAGCTTTAAGACCCATGATTTTATCATATTGATCAATGTATTGAGAGAGAATTCGCCAAGAGGAATCGAGCTGTTTATGCTTGAAAACGGGACAGATCAATTAGAAGGCGTTTCTAACCCAAGAATTTCCCTAGTAGCCACTCCAATGGGCTAATGGGAAACTGAGAAGGCGGGGCATCAAAAGGGCTGATCATGAACCCTCGTTTAATTCACGCCACCTAAAACTAATTATTTCAGTTAAACGGCTGATCGTAATGAAAAACTCTGCAACTTTTGATGTCCACATTCAAGGATTTACAATTGCTATAGCATTTCTGTTGTAAAGAAATTGCCAAATATTAAAGATTAAGTGGACACTTGAATTAAATGTTTAGCCAAACGAGGACTAGATCGCACAGTGACATGTAAAAAAAATTATCGTTAGGCATTTGGTGCTCTCTGTAGGCTTTTGATATAATGTGTAATGTACATTATATTGTTTATAATACATTAAGTTTTGTTCAACAGAACCATATTGTTACTTGCTTTTGATACTTTATTTGAACCAATTATTATGGACTCATTGAACCATATTGTTACTTGCTTTTGATACTTTATTTGAACTAATTATTATGGTCTCATTGCTGTTATATATGTATTTTAGGTTATTTTAAAGGCTATTGTTTGATTAGGCTTATTTTTACTAACATAAAAATAAATTATAATTATCTGATTAATCATCAGAATAATCAACCGATAACTCGGTTACCAAATGAATCGTTAGTGATGGACTTAGATGAGGGGTCTATGTCCACACCTGCCAGGATCTGTGCTCGGATGTTGTGAGCTACTGGAGGTGGCTCTGAGGCAACAGCAACATCATTGCTCATCCCAACAAATGCTATGAAAGGAGAGTATTGTGATTTTAAATGAAGTAGAGAGCTGTGAGGCAGAGGAGCAGGGGCCGCAATTGTCAGCGGAGGCAGCCTCATGCTTAATATTGGCCTCTGGGGCTTGAGGTGGGAACTGAGAGAAGCGTAAGAAAAATGGAGGAAAAGACCGAGATGTGTAGGCCTTTGTTGCAAGCAGAGACAGCCTCACGCTTGTTTCACCTGCTGTAGCTGTAGGTCACAGGAAGGGAGTCCCGAAGAACCTGTGTAGCCTGCACTGCTAGTGGAGGCAGCATCACGCTAGCGTTTGCTACGGGAGCTGGAGGCCACTGAAAAGGAAAAATGGTTATTAGTAGCGTGAGGGAGCCCGTGTTGCAAACTGAGGGAGCCTCACATTTGCTTCAGCTACTGTAGCTGTAGGCCGCGTGAAAGGGGAGTGGTTTGTGACATTTGATGAGAAATGCTGAAATGCCTGAGTAGCCTGCAGTGTTGCCAATTTAGCAATTTTGTTGCTAGATGTAGCAACTTCTTAGACTACCCTAGCAACTTGTTTTCCAAAGCACATAGCAACGAATTTAGCTATTTAAAATTGTGTCAACTTTTAAGCATCTTTTAAAAGTGATAAAATGCTAAAAAGACATGCATTTTCCTCTTAATCACACAAAGAAGAAAGTATTGAAAACCTAATATTTCTGATCTGAGGAATTGTTGGCACCGCCGAATGATAAGAGGATGCCGGGGAAGAAGTTGGAAGTGACACCGGTGGAGGCGAAGTTAAGCCTCGGCATCATGGAGAGCGTGTGGCAGGTCGAGCAGAGAGCAGCAGCCGCGATAAAGCCTGGAGCTCGGCGGCAGTGTCTGGTAGTGGAGCGATCCAAAAAAATCCCCAGTATAGGTCTTGCCGTTTGGAAGGGAAAAGTTGAGTCTGTGATATAATGGCAAAAGGTGCAAACCGAATGCTGAAAAATGTCAAGGAACAGAAGTAAGTCTCTTATCTTGTTAATTGGGTTGATTACTGATTGTGTTCCTCTAGTGTTAATTAGGTTAATTATCTGAACGCGCTCCTCCCGAAATTTGATAATAAAACATAATTACATGAAAAGAGCAGTATGTCCGAAACCGCCGTATTTATAAAACATTAGGTGAGAAATTCCCAAATGGCCTACTGCTCCCGCCCAGATTCTGAAGTGTGCATACGATAGACCAGGGTTCCTCAAATCTTCCCCTGGAGGGCCAATGCGCTTGCATAGTTTAGCTCCAACCCTGATCAAACTTATCTAACTGTGATTTGCTAATGATTCTGAAGACATTGATTAGCATGCTCAGGTGGGTTTGATTAGGGTTAGAGCTAAACTCTGCAGGAAAGTGGATCTCGTGGGCCAGATTTGAGGATTGCTGCGATAGACACTAGGGCTGTGAATCACCAGCAAAGTCACAATACGATATGTATCACGATACAGAGGCCACGATACAATACATATCACGATACATGACTGCACTGAATTTCACCTCAGCAGAATTGAGTAAAACAGCTGTTTATTAAACACTGCATACTATAGGGCCATTTCTAACTATTGGCAGAGCAGGCAGTTGACCTCTGCATTATGAAGGGCCTCCATAACTGTACCACAGTACAATACAGGTAATGGCATATGTTTCATGCTTACATTGGGCACTCCCCACCAGGTACAATATTCTGATTGTTTGCATCTTGTTTTTAAGCCCATAAATAATAATGTACTTGTTCTAATAAATTTATATTGTAATGTGCTCATACTAATATATTTCAAAAATCATTTACATTGCTGGTAGGTTATCATTGCACAAAATTAACACACTCTACAATAAAAAAAAAAATTTATTTGAAGAGTTCTAAACTAACGCGCTGTCTTCACTGTATCTAACGAACACATGCTAAAGGCTGATTTATACTCGACGCGTCCGCAAGTTCGCTTCGAGTGCGCGCAACGTCGTTTCGCGTGGCGGTGTGCACAACATTTTTTGTAACTTTCCACGCAGCTCCGCTTCCAAAGATGCACGAATTCAAAGCGACTCTAGCTGAACATGACCGTCTGTGCCAGCATTTGTGTGAAACAGAAGCAGTTTGGTGTTAAGTGCAGTCACACACACACAGATCACGTTGCGGCCGAACTCAGACATTCAGGAACAAACTTTTTAGCGCTGCCCCGCAGTTTTATCAACTAAATAGCTTAATCGCTCAAGAGCTACATTATCTTTCTCAACAAGGAGCTGGTAACATC
>NW_015506658.1:156164-174519 GCF_001515645.1 Sinocyclocheilus grahami | reverse complement strand
AAAAAGCGGTGGTATTTCATACACACACACCCTCTCTCTCTCTCTCTCTCTCTCTCTCTCTCTCTCTCTCTCTCTCGTGTAAATAAACAGTTGATGAATTACACTTTTCTGAGAATATAATATTGAAGTGGAGATTGCTAAACTGCAAGCTAAGCAGTGTTTTCAGAAAGCAAGCGCGTTTATCACAGTGGAGAGAGAGCGCGTGCACATGGTTGCCAGGTTGACAAAGACAAGTAACACACTTAGCAGATATTTCGTATTGCGCAAGTGTGAAGCTCTGTTTCGGGGATTACGTCTCTTTATATCAGGCAACCCCGTTGTGTTCCTCTGCGGCCAGAATAAACCTTGTTGTAGCCTATATATGCTCTATTAATTCTTTTTTAGAAACCTTGCACATTTCTACTCCATTTTAAACGTTGTAAAATTTTAAACAAATTAAGCGCGGTCCACTGCTGCACACGTGCCACAATATCGATACTGGGCCAGCTGTATCGATACTCATATCGTCAAATCTCTGTGACGATACATCGTTGTATCGATATTTTGAACACAGCACTAATAGACACTTTAATTTCCCATGAGGCCACAGGGAGGAATCGTCATTTTTGAACATGGCGGAGAACGGAGATGCAGCTGTTTTCAAGTGTAAGTACAACAAAGCTGTTAATTGTATTTAAATTTCACTTATTTAACAACTGACGAGGAAATTGTTGGTTTTAAGACATTAATATATATTAAATATTGATCTATTAGATATATATATATATATATATATATATATATATATATGTTTTCATTTTCATATAGCTAATGTACCAGTCGTGCTTCATTAAGCAAACATACTTCTCAAGATTTTTTAAACATCGTTTTCTTTAAAGCATTGTTTTAACTGTGTACAATGATCTGATAAACATTTGTTTTTTAAAAATTGTGAATGCACACTTTGCAACATAGACGTTTCCTAAATGTGCGTTTAATATTTGACAGAAGTCAAGTCAAGTCACCTTTATTTATATAGCGCTTTTAACAATACAGATTGTGACAAAGCAACTGAACAGCATTAATTAGGAAAATAGTGTCAATAATGCAAAATGACAATAGTAAACACTCATTTTTCAGTTAAAGACAGTTCATCATTGAATTCAGTGATGTCAACATCCAGCTCAGTTTAAATAATATCTTTGCAATTATGTCAACGATAACAGAAGACATTTTACAGACAGTATGGCAGATGAAGCTCTTAAAAAATACATCTTCCAGATGAAAACACGTCAGATAGCCATGTGGGTGTTGTATGTGTGTTATAATGTCATCAATTTGGCCTAAGCTTTTGTCAGCACTTTGCATTACACACATAAATGCTTATTTTACACAACTGAAGATACATTTTTTTTTTTTTTTTTTATCTATGATTATTTGCATTGACAAATTCATGATCATTTGTGTTGGATGAAAAGCAAGATAACTAATCAGCTATCAAAAAATATATACACCAACATTTTGAGATATATATATATATATATTACATAAATGACAGATCTAACATTCAATCAGATGAAAACACGTCAGATAGCCATGTGGGTGTTGTATGTGTGCTATAATGTCATCAATTTGGCCTAAGCTTTTGTCAGCACTTTGCATTACACACATAAATGCTTATTTTACACAACTGAAGATACATTTTTTTTTTATTTTTTTTATCTATGATTATTTGCATTGACAAATTCATGATCATTTGTGTTGGATGAAAAGCAAGATAACTAATCAGCTATCAAAAAATATATACACCAACATTTTGAGATATATATATTACATAAATGACAGATCTAACATTCAAACTTATTACATTAAATATTGATGTTACAGGGACTGATGAACACACTTGCAGCCTTATACAGTTGAGAGTGGCTAATGAAGCTCTCTTCACTGGAAAGAGGAATGCTGCGATCAAAGGCTTTGAGTAAGTATACTTTAGAAAATAATTATTCAAAAAAACACATTTTTGTTGTTATAATGTTGTCATTTTAACCAGAGTTATTACAGCAATATTTGATTTTTGATTTCTGATCACTTGTTGCAGAGCTTTTGTGGTGGAGCAGGGCCTGCAAGGCAAAGTAGTGGCCACATCTGTAAAAAAAAATAGGAAGAAAAAGGGAAAACCTTAAACAGAAATATAAAGTATAATGATTTTGTTTCTACTAATGCAACATTTAATGAATCTTATTACATTAAATATTGATGTTACAGGGACTGATGAACACACTTGCAGCCTTATACAGTTGAGAGTGGCTAATGAAGCTCTCTTCACTGGAAAGAGGAATGCTGCGATCAAAGGCTTTGAGTAAGTATACTTTAGAAAATAATTATTCAAAAAAACACATTTTTGTTGTTATAATGTTGTCATTTTAACCAGAGTTATTACAGCAATATTTGATTTTTGATTTCTGATCACTTGTTGCAGAGCTTTTGTGGTGGAGCAGGGCCTGCAAGGCAAAGTAGTGGCCACATCTGTAAAAAAAAAAAAATAGGAAGAAAAAGGGAAAACCTTAAACAGAAATATAAAGTATAATGATTTTGTTTCTACTAATGCAACATTTAATGATTATTTAAATTGTGTAATTAAAATGAGTGACTTTGTATTCTGAACATTTCTGTAGGATCTGAAACTTCCGCAGACAGGGGTGAGCACTGAGGACGGGGAGCGCCCAGCAGCATCCTGGAAGTGGTATGCTGCCATGGATGAGGCAATTGGGGGCAGACACTCCATCACTCCACCTGCCCTTATTGCCTCATCTGGCCCGGATGTTGCTGTGGCCTCTTCACCTTCAGCGAGCCCAGAGCCACCTAGGAAAAATAAAAATAAAAAATTTGGAGGACCTAATCTGGGAGATGAAGGCTGCGAGAGAGCGAGAAGCAACAGAGAGACGATGGCGGGAAATGGAGAAGGAAGAACATAGAGAAAGAAAAAGAAAAGAGCGATAGGACAGATGGGAATGTGAAGCCAGAGAAACAGAAGAAAGAAGGCATTGAGAAGCAGTTGAGAGAGAGAGAGACCAGGGAAAGGGATAAACGATATCTTGCCCTTCTTGAGCTTATTGCCAAAAAATTTTGTTTCTTTATAATATTTTTTTTTTATGTAAAGCCATCCTCAAATCAATCACACATTTACATTTCTGTAAATTTCTTGAAATGGAGGACCTAATCTGGGAGATGAAGGCTGCGAGAGAGCGAGAAGCAACAGAGAGACGATGGCGGGAAATGGAGAAGGAAGAACATAGAGAAAGAAAAAGAAAAGAGCGATAGGACAGATGGGAATGTGAAGCCAGAGAAACAGAAGAAAGAAGGCATTGAGAAGCAGTTGAGAGAGAGAGAGACCAGGGAAAGGGATAAACGATATCTTGCCCTTCTTGAGCTTATTGCCAAAAAATTTTGTTTCTTTATAATATTTTTTTTTTTATGTAAAGCCATCCTCAAATCAATCACACATTTACATTTCTGTAAATTTCTTGAATATGGGGAGTTATGCGGAGCTGACAGATCAATTAGAAGGCGTTTCTAACCCAAGAATTTTCCTAGTAGCCACTCCAGTGGGCTACTGGGAAACTGAGAAGGCGAGGCATCGAAAGGGCTGATCATGTTTAATTCATGCCACCTAAAACAGATTATTTCAGTTAAACGGCTGATCGTAATGAACAACTCAGAAAAATTGCAACTTTTGATGTCCACATTCAAGGATTTACAATTGCTGTAGCATTTCTGTTGTAAAGAAATTGCCAAATATTAAAGATTAAGTGGACATTTGAACATTGAATGGAGTGAAACAGCTTCCTGTTCAGATAACACTGTGCGGTAGTTGCTGGAGGTTTAAGACGGATGTGACAGCTGTCAATTGCACCAACTGCTAAACTGAAAGCTGGTGACCCTGCCAGCTGGGCAAAACCTCCTACCGCCACCAGGTCATCACTGGTTGGAAAAGCAATCACCGTCCTCAAAATCCTGATGATTGCAGAGCTCACTCTGTGCACAATAACATGCACAGAGAACTTGGGGATATTGAAGGTCCGAGACACCACCCTGAAGGATGCCGCAAGCCAGAAGAGGAACAGCAGCACCTCAATGTCCCTTTCCCACCCATGGTCGGAATCCAGCCTAATTGCAGCAGTGAGGGACAAGATGGATTGGCGAGAAAGACGGAGGTCATTACAAAGGTCAACTGCCTCATCAAAATACAGCTGCAGGATTGGCACAGCTCTGTTCAGGAGGCAGTAAGATAATGTGGGGGGTCACCATCTGTTGATGTGTACATAGTTTGTTAGAACAATACATTTGTGCAGTGTAAGTTTGGAATGGCATAATGAAAATGTGGCAATCAAATCAGCAGGTAAGTCATGTAATTGATGAAGGTATTTGCGAGAATCTAGCTTGGCCTCTTTAAATCTTTGCACTTGTGATGATGTTATAAGTCATGTGACAAAGCTAACATGGCGCATTCAGGGAAAGAATGTACTTTTTTTTTTACCCTTGAAAAGTAAGTACTTATTTTAAAATAAGTACCTACTCAAGAGAGTATGCGGTTTCAGATACAGCCCCAGTGTCCTCGTGTACTCGCCTCGAGTAGCCAGTGAACCTGACTGCTCAGTGTCTCACTTGCTGTGGACCGGACATGTGCGCTTATTCTTCTATTCAGTTCAGTTCCCCACAAGGCGAACCCTGTTGACTTCCTCCATCACCCTCGGCAGCCGGACGGGCGGCGCTAGGCCTACCAAGTCATGTCAAGTCACCATTATTTATATAGCGCTTTTTACAATGCAAATTGAGTCAAAGCAGCTTTACAATATTAAATGGGGAAATGTGTGTCGAAATAGTGTCTTTCTCCTCTGGCCAGACAAACCCAGTTTAAATCTAGGTTGCAGAAGAGTCAGATTGTGCAGAGGACTCATTTGGTTCCCGTGGTCTTGTCCCAATGGCCATCTAGGAGAGAAGGTTTTCAGAGGGGATCAGTCTCTGGGTCACATCTAGATGTCCTGGTCTTCACTGACATTTCAGAGCAGTCGAGGTTGTCTCTTTTGGGCGCTAAATAGGAAAAGGATCTGCCGCCCATAGTTGATTTTGATAATCTAGGTATTATCAAATGGCCAGAGTTTTGAGATCGTAGCGGACGTGAAGGAATATAATGCAATAAGAGCTCACTCAAGTACTGAGGTGCTAAACCATTCAGGGCTTTATAAGTAATTAGCAAGATTTTAAAATGTATACAATGTTTAATGGGGAGCCAGTGAAGTGTTGCCTGAACTGGGCTAATATGGTCGTACTTCCTGGATCTAGTAAGTACTCTAGCTGCTGCATTTTGAACCAGCTGGAGTTTACCACTTGTAAGTACGCCTGTTGGTTGACCCCTGTGCTAGGCTAGGTGTCCATATGTTGTGATTCCCATGGCGATCCCATGTGTGTATTCTTCCACTATATGGTTCTCCTCTTGGTGAGCCCGTGTCTTTCCCTTGGCAGACTCCGCTCTGCCATCCCTGCCGGTGTTGGCTCCCTCCTAACTGGGCCGGGGGCACCTCAGAGACATTCCATATGTTGTACTGCCTTTTACGCTCAGTCCATATGTGTAATCTCCACATAATACCTCCCTACAGGCAGGATATGGATTCTGCATTGTCCCTGGAAAGGGTACGCTTTCCCAGTGTTATCCAATAAGTCTTACTATATGGGTCTAGAGGAACAACAGTAATATACTCTCTCCACGTAAGCCCTGTCCTATCTTCCACCCCAGTTGTTGTGGGGGGACAAGGTGGGGTACTAGGGGCACTCTCAGGCAAGATCCCATTTCATCGGTACAATCTGACGTGCCGTCTCCGTTCTCTCCTTCAGGGATTACATACGTGACCGAGACGTTCCCACTACAGTTAACATATTTTAAACATGTGTAAACAAAATAATAAGTTGCAATTAAGGAGTTTTGATTGTTAAAATGCATTTCAAATATAAAGTTAAGTTGGTATCATTACCCATTTTACTCTTAAATTATGAAATATTTTTAATTACTAAAAGTTCAGTTTAGAAGTATCGTATCAATATCGACGATGCTGGCATTTAAAAGTATCGGTATCGTATCGAAAACAAAATAAGTCTGTGACAAAGTTCAGAGTAAGTCTCAGTCTCAATATGGTGCTGGATGAGATTGGTTCGACCGCGCAGCAGCGAGAGCACGTCTGCAAACTCGGCTTGCAATCTTGCTACATCAGTGAGCTGGGAGGGCGAGAGGTGATCTCCCCTTGGGGCCAGAGTGAGCGATTGGATTTTAGTGTTAATTTCTGGCCTGAGATCTTCCTCTCCACTCACTGCCATCACCAGCATCACCGGTTCCACCTCACTCCACTTTTTTAGGAGGTTGAGATTGTAGATTTGACATGCCCCGCTCCTGTCCATTCAAATGACCTCATAATTGAGATCTCCCACTCACCGTGTGACTTCGAAGGGTCCTTGCCACTTGGCGAGTAATTTAGAGCTAGAATTTGGGAGCAATACAAGCACTTTATCTCCCGGTGCAAAATTGCGTAATCTGGTTCCCCGATTGTACAGCCGGCTCTGTTTGTCCTGGGCCTGTAACAAATTCTCCATAGAGAGCCGCTCCAAGTTGTGGAGTTTTGTTCTCCGGTCCAGCACATACTGAAATTCGTTTTTGCTATCCGAAGTTTCCTCCTCCCAAGTCTCCCTCAGGTCGTCCAAAATCCTACGAGGCTGGCGACCCTAAAGAAGCTCAAAGGGGGAAAACCCCGTGGAGGCTTGCAGGACCTCGCGCAAAGCGAACAAAAGGGGTTTCAGCCATTTGCCTTAATTTTTGGCGTCTTTGTGAATGAACTTTCGAATCATGGTTTTCAACGTGTGATTAAATCGTTCCACCAGGCCGTCCGTTTGTGGGTGATAGATGCTGGTTGCGAACCGATTTAATGCCCGATAATTCGTAAAGCTTGTGTACCACACGTGACATAAAGCCATGGGTTGATCAGTGAGAATCTCTTTTGGGATTCCCACTCGGGAGATTATACAAAACAGGGCCTTCGCCAAACCTTTTTGCAGAAATGTTGCTGAGAGCCATTGCCTCCCAGTATCACGTTGCATAGTCCACTAGAACTAATGCAAAGCGATGCCCCCATGCTGACCGTTCTAATGGCCCGATGAGGTCCATACCAATTCTCTCAAAGGGGACTTGCATGAGGAAAAGGGCGCAACTGCGCTTTTGGGGAGGCTGCGGGATTTACTAACTGACATTCACGACAAGCCACGCACCACCTGCGCACATTCTCGTGAATGCCAGGCCAAAAAAATCGGGTCATTAAACGGTTTAACGTTGCTGCCTGTCCCAAATGTCCTGCCATGGGATTACAATGAGCCGCCTGGAAAAGCATTTCCCGACGGCTTTTAGGTACCAATGTGACGACACTTTCGGTCGTTTCTTGTTTGGGTCTGTGTCTTTGCAGGTGTCCGGCTGATTGCTGCGTGATAGGGAACACCGGCGCAGAGGTGGTTGATCCTCTATAAAACATATTTTTGCTCGACGGATCTGTGTGCTCTTGGTTGGATCCAGTGTCGGCTCTCCGGTCTTTTGTGCCCTGTTTTCCAAGGCGGATTCAGTAACGATCCATTTAGGTCTGACGGTTAGATAAATTTAAATATTTTTCAACGCAAATGCACTCGTCGTCTTATTTGTAGTGACCCTTTTGGGGTTGCAACAACCAACTACTGAGCTGTATCTTGTTTTGTCTGAGTGTCTTGGGTCACTCGATACACCCTATCTTTTAAAATAGCAAAATAGGGATAAGAAGGGGGTCGTGCTAGTTGGAGAGGCTGCCCATCGATGGTGCAGACCTGTTCAAATGCATTTTTCAGCGTTTCATCCCAAGACTGCTCCAGGGAAAAATCATCACGTTTTGTGAGGGTTAGCCTTTCGACAGCGTTCGGTTCCCCTGGCTCAGATCCGGTTAGTCTCGGTTCAGCCTCACCCGTCTGCATGACCGCCTCCCCTCCCTGCTTCTCCTTTTTCCAAGAGACATCCGCACACAAATTAATGACTAAAAGCTGGTCAATTGGTTCCAAAAATCAGCAGATGCCTGAGGTGCGGGTTAACTGCAACCTTCACATTATGCTTCTGTCCCTGAAATTGGATAGCTAGGAACATTAAATGATACTTCACGACATCCCCGTGCATGCATCGCACCTGAACCACGCGGCTCTTATCCAATGCCTCTGGCAGAATCAGGCTTTGATAGATCGAGGTTTGGTTACATCCTGAATCCACCAAAGCCCAATAAGTACCCCCCTTAATACTCACAGGTATTTGATACATGCCAGCTTGATCTGGGGCAGCCTGCGGGGCATCCGGAACCCGGATAAGTGTCCTCACCTCCATCACCGGACACGATCAATAAAATTCCCTGGGTCTCTGCAACGCCAACAAGCCAGCCCAGACTTCCCTGCCACCCTTGTGGTGGGAAGCGGGTCAAGAGATTGGCGTGGAGAGAGCGGAGGAATGGCAACAGACGCGGCGCTCGAGCTGACCGCCCCCGCCCCCCTGGACAGGGGTCTCAGCCCAGCTGACTCCAACGCCGGACCACCCCTCCATCGGGGTTGCGCTCGAGGAGGGAGATTCACCCAAGACCTAGGGAGAGGGAGAAGAGAAGAGAGAGACAGAAGGCAGGGTTTCGCCGACCCCGTGGCACGCCACCATCTGGTCCTCCACCAGTTGAATGGCCAGGTCCAGCGACGTTGGGCGATGACACTGGACCCACTGCGCGGTTTTCTTCGGCAGCCACGCAATAAACCGTTCCAGCACCACGTGATCGATGATCTGGACGACGTCGCCTCCCCTGGCCAACAGCCATCTGTGGCAGCTGCTGAGCCATCATGAAGGGCCGGCCGTTTTTCCCCAGCTCCAGCGATCTGAACCACTGACTGTGCTGCTCGGGGTTCAGGCCGACCCACTGGAGGTTGTCGTAGACCAGGAGGTTCTGAACTGGCAGCTGTTGTGCAGTCAACTGTGCCTCCCCCGAAAGCATCAGGATGAGGCGCAACGGCCAGTTCATCCGGGGCTACCCACATGCCTCCGTGGTCCTCTCGAAGAGGTAGAAGAAGGCCTCCAGATCATCCTGCGGACCAATCTTGATCAAAGGCATGTGGGCTGGCAGGGCTGGGGCAGATGTAATTCCCCCAGGCCGAACCTCCTGGTCCATCCAGCTCCGGAACAGCTTCCGAGGCTGATGGTGTTCTCGATGGAGTCCCGTGAGTGGATGACCTCCACAAACGGTGAACTTGACGGAGATGACATGATGGCGGCGTCATTCCTACTTCCTTCCCGGGTTTCAGCACCAGTGTGACAAAGTTCAGAGTAAGGAAGGAAGAGGGCCGGGTCGGCTTATGGAGACTTGTGCGGTTTTATTCAGTAAATCAAAAAAGTCGCGCTCTCTGCGCATTCAAACAATCCCAATTCACACAATTACTCAGTTCCTTGGATTTCTTGAGCTCTCAGCCTGGGCAATATGCACAAGTCTCCATCCCATCTGTGTCTGTCTTCCACGTTCTACAGTCGCTCTTTTATCCGGTCTCTCCATGCCAATCACTGCAATAAGATACAGGTGTTCATCATTTTGCACTTGACCTACTTACCGCTCATCTCCCGCTGCAGACCTCGTTGAACCACGCCCCCTTGCCACAAAGTGGTATCGCCCATCCCTACAAAGAAACGTCATACGTTGAAGTGACACATTCTAGTGCCTTATGTTTTAAAGAACACTAAAGGTGCGTTCTGATTGACAGGGTCCCTACACAGTGTTCACTGCTCCTTACTCCCTAATTACGGGATATCCATTGAAGTGGACTTCGATGACAGCAATCACTCATTTGGAACACCCTGGAACGTCATCAATGAAAGGCAATGACAGGGACATGCAGATTATAATATAATATGAATAAGTATTGTGATTTATTTTACTTTCAAATTTAAATACATATACATTTTGACTATTTATTGCTTACATAATTGTATACATATTTTATATGTTTAGACTATTAACAGAGTGTAGTGGTCTCATCTCGTGCTCTTTTCCACACACAGCCTCATTAACTCTCCTGAGGTAAAGTATAAAAAATGATAGCCTCAGCTGTTTATTGCCGGTTTTACTTGGTTTACATTTGCATATTGTAGGCTATTGTATGAATAGGTAAAACTATCGCCATAGCCATTCATAAATACTCGAGTTTGTTCCATTGCAGAGCCTTTAAAAAAAACTCTTTCAACGGCTCTGCTCCATGATTAGTTCTAACTGGTGACGCCGTGCGCAAAGACAGTTGGGTGATTTTCCCTCTCCACTTCCTGTGAAGTGATGTGTCGATGTTCCCTTATTCCCTACGCCATTTACAGTGCCCTTCGAACTGAACATGTTCACTCCCGTCGGATTGAAATCTCACTGAAGTCTACTGCAGTCCACTTATGGTTGAATGTAACGCACCTCAAATAAATTTATCACATTATAACACATTTACATTTTTAAATTCCACCTCAAATGGATTAATACAAGAATAGTACTTAAAAGCACTTACAGCTGTTGTGATAGAAATATATTTATTAGCCATTTATAACATGTAAGTTAAAATGGCTCAATATTTGGCAGGTATTGCATTAAAATCACCTTTTTTTTATTCATGCATTTGTAAATGAGTTATTAATCATTTATGAACACCTTTACAAACCCTTTACAAAGGGAACCTCAATGTAAAGTGTTACCGATAATTAAGTATAAAATTACAAATGAGTGACAGTTTGTTTATACCCACAGAAGTAAGTCATCTCTGGATCAAAGTAAAACAAAATGTCACAATGTTACATTTATGTACATTCATGTTTTTTTTTCTCTGAAATTCATATTTTATCGAAAAAAAACCTATACATCGGAGCTATTCAAATCCATTTCCTGCAGGGCTGCAACCCATAGAGTTAATTTCCAACCCTATGCAAACACGCCTGCCCATAATAATCACATAATCTTGAATACCCTGATTTGCTGGTTCATTATTTAATCAAGGTTGGAACTAAACACTGTTGGTTGTGGCCTTCCAGAAACAGAATCAAATGCACTAGCCCTGTTATACATAATTTTAATAAAATAATGTGGTAACACTTTATTTTTATAGTCAACTTTAGACATTCTGCAAACAGTAAGTAACTTTGCAACTACATGTCATTAGAGTATTAAAAGACTGTCTGCTTCATATCTTCCAACACTTTATTTTGATGGGTCCACAACATACTATGAGAAACATTGCAAATATATGACAACTTATTCTACTAACCCTAAACCTAACCTAACGGTCTACTCTTAGAGTTAGTCGACATGTAGTTGCAAAGTTACTAGAGTGTAACCAATAATGTAATATAATTCAATACATTTTACATGTATTTTGACAAGTCACTAAACACTAATCAGTTTATTATTATACAAAGCAACTTGATATCACTTTATATTTGATCAACTGTGTGAGAAGTCTGAATTAAGCCCAATAATGTAAAACCAACCATAGACTAAATTATTGCACAGAAGTTATGTTTCTTTCTTGATTGAAATTGCGTTCTGGGGGAGGGGATTCCCCCTCTGCTGATTTATTTAATTGCCTATCCTCGTGTGCCTTCAACTGCTTCGACTGAGACTAAATTGTTAGAGTCTCTGAATTTTGTTTTGGACCTCACTGTGGACAAAAACATCAGAAATGTTATTCAGAGTATATTCTTTTGTGTCCTACAAAAGATAGAATAAAGAAAGTCATAAGGCACCCTGACAAAGAAACTTTCCAGTGTGGCTAACCCACCTGCCTGACGTGTTCAATCTCTGCCCACTTTCATTCTTACCATGGGTGTGACACACTATTTAAGTCATCTGACGAACAGGATTTTAATCTCTTTGGATTTCTCTTCAGCAAACACCACAAATACTTTGTTTGGCTAAAACCTAAATTATACAATTTATAAGAACTATCCAAAAACAATGGCATTATCTATTCTTAGAACAAACCTTTTTGTTTTTTCAGCAATGTCTGGTGCAAAGCAAGGCATGTTTTGTTTATTATCCTCTTCTTTTTTTTCAGGTAGAAACAGTGTTCCTGATCTAGAAAACATCCAGAGTTCTCAACATGAAAGGTTACTATAAATTTTCTTTTTCAATTTTTTTTTAAGTAATCCGTAAATGTATTTTTTTTAAATAATAATTGTATATGCTTTTAGGCCCAGCTTATTTTATTTGTTGATAGGAGCTCTGGAATTTTATTTTTTTTTAAGAAATGTACATTTATGCACAAGGCAGTGCATGCTTATTTATATAGCATGTTTTAAACATAGTGATAATTCAAAGTGCTTTAATGAGCATAATAAAATGGATTCAAAATAATTACAGCAAAATTTTTATCCTTGCAGTCAGAAAATGAGGGGAGAGTTTCACGGTCATTTAGAGAAGAGCATTCGTCCGTACATTGATCTGATTGACACTCTGCGGTCATTTGGCATTCACAAGGACTTGGCATTACCGACTATTGCAGTGATTGGAGACCAGAGTTCTGGAAAAAGCTCTGTGTTGGAAGCGCTGTCTGGAATTGCCCTACCAAGAGGGAGTGGTGAGAAATTTCATACTCATATTCAAATAGAATGCTAATAATAAGAGTATGATTTCTTTAGTCAGCATCTGTACTGTATTTACTTTGTCACTTTATTTTCCACCGTTAGTTTTCAACTGATTGCTAATGTGTTTGCTATAGGAATTGTCACCAGATGTCCACTAGAGCTGAGGCTGAAGAAGGTAACAGGTGGAGTCAGCTGGAAGGCTTTTCTTTCTTACCGTACGAAAAGAATTGAATTTGTAGATTCCTCATTAGTTGAAGGACATGTTGAAAAAGGTTAGTAGAACTATCTTTTTTAAAGAATAAAGTTAAAGCTTTTAAAAAATACAATGATATGTATCTACTGTATGTATGTGACAGAGCTGTTGCACACTATGGGAACTATTTGTTACTTACTTATATACAGTGGGTACGGAAAGTATTCAGACCCCCTTAAATGTTTCTCTCTTTGTTATATTGCAGCCATTTGCTAAAATCATTTAAGTTCATTTTTTTTCCTCATTAATGTACACACGGCACCCCATATTGACAGAAAAACACAGAATTGTTGACATTTTTGCAGATTTATTAAAAAAGAAAAACTGAAATATCACATGGTCCTAAGTATTCAGACCCTTTGCTCAGTATTTAGTAGAAGCACCCTTTTGATCTAATACAGCCATGAGTCTTTTTGGGAAAGATGCAACAAGTTTTTCACACCTGGACTTGGGGATCCTCTGCCATTCCTCTTTTAATTGTTTTCAGCATAGTGTATTTTTGTAAGTCAGTTTAAACCACGTAGTTTTAAATGTCCTTCCTTGTCAACTCAACCGGGAGGACCCCAGGTAAAACTTTTGATTTTAATCTTTTTTTTTTCCTGGTTAAAGAAATATATAAATGAAGAAGAAATCCAAAATATTAAATGTAATGGATGAATATATATCGAGTAATCCACTATTTTATAGAGGGGGGTCAAAATGACAAATTACACCTGACATTTGGGGCCAAATTACACGGGAGTAAAAATTACTTTAGAAAAATGGCAGCATCATTATTTTGTTTTAACACAGACATTAGCAGATATATTAATAAAATCTGCTGACTTCAGCAATCTTTGTTGCATTATACGCTAATGATGACAGTTCTAAATGGGAAAAAGCACTTTTTTTTATTTTTCCAATTTTTACATTTTTTTTTTGTCTTGCATGCCTGTAACTCAAGAAGTAGTAAAGCTATCTTTATATCCTTTTAGATTCTGGTTCTTAAACTTTTTTTGATATCTTTATTTTTAGGGACCTACTTGATTAAATGTCAAAGATATAGGAATCTCAATATGGCTCCAAAATAAATGTATTTTAATTAGGTTTAAAACCAGATGTGGGTTACTTTGCATACAAATGAAACAGTTGATTAGTCCGCTTGTTTTACAGCCCAGAATGAGCTGGCAGGAAGAGGGGTAGGAATATGTGATGAGCTCATCACTTTAGAGGTCATGTCACCAAATGTGTGTGACCTCACACTGATTGATCTACCTGGAATTGCCCGAGTCCCAGTAAAAGGACAACCAGAGGATATTGAAAAGCAGGTGGGTTATATCATTGATTTTGCACTCCACATTCGGTACCATCCTCATCCGGTTTTAAAACTTCATGTCTTGTAGATCAAAAGTCTGATAATGAAATTTATTGGGAAACAAGAGACTATAAACATGGTTGTGGTCCCTTGTAACACTGACATTGCAACAACAGAAGCATTGAAAATGGCACAAGAAGTAGATCCTGAGGGCAAAAGAACTCTTGGTAATGTAGCGTATGATCTGAATGCACAACACCTCTTATCAAATATCTTTATTTTAATATAATTGATGTCAGCAAATGCACATTTGTGACCCTGGACCATAAAACCAGTCATAAGGCTACATTTTTTTTTAAATTGAGATTTATACATCATCTGAAATAAGCTGGATCAATAAGCTTTCCATTGGTATATGGTTTGTTAGGATAGGACAATATTTGGCTGAGATACAACTATTTGAAAATCTGGAATCGGAGCGTGCAAAAAAAAAAATCTAAATATTGAGAAAATCGCCTTTAAAGTTGTCCAAATTACGTTCTTAGCAATGCATATTACTAATCAAAAATTAGGTTTTGATATATTTATAGTAGGAAATTTAAACAATATATTCATGGAACAGGATCTTTACTTAATATTTGTAATGGAGGGAACACAGGAAGCGTGCGGATCCATCTGCAAGGCTTTATTTGCAAGAGACATGGTCAAAAACAGGCATAGGTCAGACAACGGCAAACAGGTATATTGATGGCAAGGCAAGAGGGATAATCCAGGTACAAGGCAAAGGTCCAGGCAGGGGCGAACAGTATCCAATTGGGCGGGACTCGACGGATAATCCAGGTACACAGGCAGTGATCAGAACACGGGGAAACAGACAAGGCAAGATGATGAAAACAAGGAAAAACAAGACACTAGGCTCGGTAAGGCAGCTAACACTAGGGGAGTGAAAAACGCTAGACAATACTCGGCGATCTGAACAGGAACTGAGTGAGTGTTAAATAGAGTGAGTAATGGCTCTCAGGTGAGCGCGTGATTAGTGAAGGCTGTGTGATCAGTGAATTCAGCTGTGTAAGTGCAATGGATGATGGGAACTGTAGTCCGGAGTGACATGTAACAGTCTGTGTAGTGTGAGAGTCAATGTAATGGTAGAGTGACCTCTACTGGTAATCGGCCTGAAGGCCACGGACCGGATTCATGACAATATCCTAATGATTTTTGCCATAAAAGAAAAATCGATAATTTTGACCCATACAATGTATTGCTGGCTATTGCTACAAATAGTTTGTAGTTTTGTGGTCCAGGGTCACATTTTAGAAAATATCTTCTAGCACTTCTATCAGGAAATGCAGGTTTTACAAATAACTGTTTTTCATTCTCACAGCCATTTTGACCAAGCCAGACCTCATAGATAGAGGAACAGAGAAGAACATTCTGCACATTGTTCACAACAAAGTGATTCCTCTCCGCAAAGGTTACATCATGGTGAAGTGTAGAGGACAACAGCAGATCGATGAGAAAATTTCTCTGGAGGAAGCAGCACAAATGGAGAGAGATTTCTTCCAAAACCATCCCTTTTTCAGGTAACAATGTAAAGAGAATATAATTTTTAATGAGACTTTTCTCTTCTTAGTTTATGAAAGGTTGATTTGTTTTTCATTATGACCAGTTTTGTAGCATGATTGTATGAACGAAAGTTTCAGAAATATTCAGGATGTCCCAGATGTACTGACCACTGCAAAAGCCTGCCCCCACAAACTGCATCCTTAAAAGTTACTTTTTATTAAAGTTAATGTTTGTATGTTCATTTTGGCACAGCAATGATTTTAAAAAATGATGCCTTCTTTTTTCTACAGATGCCTCTTGCAAGAGAATAAAGCGACTATTAAAGGTCTTGCCATCAAACTGACTCAGAATCTGGTTGATCATATCAAAGTAGGTTACTAAAAGTCTCAGGCCTAGGGTGTACTCACACTAGGCATGGTTGCCTTAAACTGAGTCCGAGCACGATTGTCCCCCCTCCCCATTCCCCCGTTGGCCTGCACTCACATTGCACGTTATGTTCCGAGCCGGAGCAGACTTAAAGCCCAAAACACACTGCACTGTTTGCACTAATTTTAGCAATCCTATAAGATCACCGCATGTCACACTGTGCGACATGTATCTAATAAACTTGGCTACGACGTGTGTGTAGACGGTGCGATGATAACACCTATTGACTCGTAGGCTACGACGCACGTTACTATAGAAGAATAAACATCAGCAACATGTGCTAGTGGTAAAAAAAAAGAAAGTATGATAAATCACACTTTAGCAGTTGTAGTTTTTATGTGCGCTGAAAAAAAATGGAAGCGGCGAAAGAGGAAGGCATAAGAGCTTGAGGTAAGCAGTTCTATGTTTTAGCACCATGTTGCGTTGATTTCATGTCGCATTTTTATTTGTTGGTCAGTAAACGTGGATCATATCAGCAAACACACTGTGCGATGATCATGCTGTGTCGTAGGCTATCTTTGGTCGGAAGACCGTGACAACGGCCATCTTTGAACCTCTCTCACTGAACGACACAGGACCACCGATTAGGAGCCATGATTACAAAAAACACCGCGATTGTTTCACGATGCCAATCTTTCATCTGGGACAGCCGAAAATCATGCAGTGTGTTAAGGGCTTAAGTCATTATGATGCAACTTTTTTGAAGTACGAAAAGCACTCAGAAATGTTCACGCAATCGTGCTGCACGTATCTGAAAGTTTGCAAGGTGGCAGCTGAAGTTCAGCAAGGAGTTTGCAGCTTTAAAATGATTCTGTAATTAATTACTCACCCTCATGTCGTTCCAAACCCGTAAGACCTTCGTTCATCTTTGGAACACAAATTCAGATATTTTTGTTGAAATCCGAAAGCTTTCTGACCCTGCATAGAAAGCAAGGGTCCTACCACAAAAGTACCAAGAACGTTGAGAAAATAGCATGTGCATGGTGCTGCTGACATAGAACACGCATTGCACCTTGTTTACGTGCTTGTTTACGAACCAGTCTTTGGGGGTCAAACATGTTTGGGCACGGTTCAGATCAACTAGTGTGAGTACACCCCTAATAACATTAAGCACCAGGGCCCAGTTGCATGAAAGTCCTTAAGTAATTTGACTTAGGGGTATCCCTGAGGGGAAGAAAATCCCTAAGGTAAGGGATTTCTTTAAGAGCGCTGCAACAAATGTGTTAACGGTCACCCTTACTTAAGTGTTTATACTAAGCGTTTCACGGTAGTTTCTGGCAACATATGGCAATGGGCACCGCGGTTGCTATAGTTACTGCATCTCACAATAAACATAGATATGTATACATATCTATGACTATAAACCTAACCAACTAAAACACGAACAAACATTAAATAAACATGAGCGCTGCCCATTTCTGCACTGCTTTGTGTACAGTCGTTACTGAGGAAACCGCTTTGTTTCTGCAGCGAAAGCGCCTCCTTCTGACCAATGACGGAAAATTTAGCAAATGTGAAAATTAACCCATGTTTTGATGCTGCTTGTAGTTGTAAATGTGAATTGGATGGATTGACAAGATGATAATGCATTATAAAAATCTAAACAATTAAGACAAATTATATGTTGTTATTTAATTAATGTAATAATAATGGTTTAAATTAATATAATAATGAATACAACTCGTCCATTTTCTTAAATTTATATAAAACTTTTTGTTTTGTGAAAACCTGCAAGTCATGCTTTTTACAGTAATTTTACGGTTTAATATGTTACTATAGGCATTGCCCTACTGCGCTCATAAGACATTTTTTAATACCTGCACAAATAAAATATCATAAGTCTTACATTTGAGCTTAAAAATCCTGCAGATACTGAGTTTAAGATGACTTAAGGGAGCTGTTTTGGTCCCTTAAATTTATCAAGGTGAAATAGTTTCTAAGGACTTTATAGCAATGCTTAAGGGAACACTTAGGGTGCTTTCACACCTGTAGATCGATTGCTTTGTTCCAAAACAGGGATTAAAATTATTACAATGTTACTTTTTATTCTTGGTGCGGTTCGCTTTCATACGGTAATGTTTCTAAATGGACCAAATTTGTTAATACAAGTCACGCGCGAGTAAACTGTTCTCTCATTGGTCAAAGTTCCACG
>NW_015506658.1:110728-155936 GCF_001515645.1 Sinocyclocheilus grahami | reverse complement strand
ACGTGCTCACCCACAGACATTCACAGGTTCATTTTGAGGTATTAGAAAAACAACAAAGCTAATGCTTTTCACGGAATTACCCATTATACATTGTGATATAGCCTGCTTCGTTGGTCCATTAGATCGAATTGCTTTCTCACTACAACCGAACCGCTCCAGAGTTCGTTTTCAATCGAGCCGAGACCACCTCGTTCAGGTGGATCCGAGCGCGATTGCCGTGTTCACATATGACCAAACGAACAGAGCTAAGGGGGGGGAAACATGCCAGGTTCTGAAACAATAGGCCAGGTGTGAAAGTACCTTTAGATAATTAAGGGGAATACTTAATGACAGCCTTAAGGTTCCTCAAGTTGCCCCTTAGGTTTTTTATTGCAACCCAAGTTTTTACTAAGGGTACCCTTTAACCTTAACTAAGGGATTTCACCTCCATGCCACGCCGAATTGAGGCAGTAATTAAAGCAAAAGGAGCCCCTACCAAGTATTGAGTACATGTACAGTAAATGAACATACTTTCCAGAAGGCCAACAATTCACTAAAAATGTTTTTTTTTATTGGTCTTATGAAGTATTCTAATTTGTTGAGATAGTGAATTGGTGGGTTTTTGTTAAATGTGAGCCAAAATCATCACAATTAAAAGAACCAAAGATTTAAACTACTTCAGTCTGTGTGCATTGAATTTATTTAATACACGAGTTTTACAATTTGAGTTGAATTACTGAAATAAATGAACTTTTCCACGACATTCTAATTTATTGAGATGCACCTGTATAAATATACATACATATATATGTGTATTTATATATATACACACACACACACACATTAGGGCTGTCAGTCGATTCAAATTTTTAATCTAATTGATTACATGATGTTTCGATTTATTAATTTAATTAATCGCAAAATAAATTTGACTGTGAAAATACCCACAAAAGATTATTTGAACAGCTATTTTTGTGTTAAATGAGAAAGTATCAAGTAGACATTACAAATTGTAGCTTTAGAAATATTTTATTTGAATCAACATAAAATTTATTACACAAATATTTAGGCTACAACGGCCTAACATAAACTATGGAACATAAAAGAAGATAATTTGAGAAATATCTCCATATTTTTTGTTCATACAATGAAAGTCACTAGTGACCAAAACAGCTTTGTTACCAACTGTCTTCAAAATACCTTCTTTTATGTTCCACAAAAGAAAGTAAGTCATTCAGGTTTGAGTAAATGATGACAGAATTTAAATTTTTTGGGTGAACTATCCCTTTAATGTTTTATTATTAATATTATTATTATTTTTAAATTAAATTATACTCTAAATAAGAAACTACATCTGCCAGCAGGTGGCGGTAAATGTCTTTGAGTCATTTATTCATTTGATTCAAACGGCTGATTCATTCAGGAATTCAGTAAAAAGCTCACTTAATGAATGGGCCTTTGAATCATTGGTTTGTTCAAAACGTAGATTCATTCAGAAACTAAACACTGGGGGGGATGCAAGATGGCGCCATAGAGTGAACACGCGTTTTGTGAGCTGCGTGATTAGTCTCGGTCATTTATTTTAAAAAATCATTTAGCTAGACAGAAGAGTAGCTCAGTGACATACTTTACCTCAATAGAATGAGTCTGAACAATTATTTTAACAAATCGCCAGGTATTTCGTTGAGGAGTGCGAAAAAAGCAGCGCCGAGAAACACGCATAGATTGGCAGCCATGGCAGCGGATAATACACCAGCTACTGACCGGTTAACCCACGATGAAGAGACCGAAAAGGTGACCGCTGTCGACCCTACTAACAATCTTGTCACTGACCCTAATCTTCTACAAGCTATGAAGAGCATGACGGAGGACATAGTCTCAGTGATCGATGCTAAGATCTCAACGGTTATCGAAGCGATAGATAACCAGTTGTCCAAAATTAAAAATATTGTATAGTGAGTCCAAGAAGCAGAGGACAGAATCGATGTGACTGAAAGTACATGCACTGCCAATGAAACCAAGATTCAACACTTGGAAAAACAAATACGTGATTTGACTGAGCAAGTAGACGACTTGGAAAATCGCGGAAGGAGATGCAATGTACGCATTGTCGGCTTACCGGAGGACACGGGGGGATCAAACCCGCTCAAGTTCTTCGAAAAATGGATACCGGACTACCTTCACCTGGACACGAAGGCAGGTAAATTGAAACTGGAAAGAGCTCACTGGAAAGAAACTGGATTATGCATTGCTCTACCCTGCCACGCGCGCAAGAAGTTTGTTTCCCCGGAGGAAGTGAATGCTTTTCTTGACTCTCGACAGGTCCCGGCTTAGATACGGTGTAATTTTTCAGTGGTGATGGTTTAGACCGAGTTATATTTCTTCTGTCTTATTACTGCATCAAGAAGAGACTGACTGCGCAGTTCTGCAGATGACTTATCTATGGTGCGCTGACTTTCGGTGAAGGTGAAGATGGTGTTTTGAGAAGTTTGAATCTCTCTTCACAACAAGGTTTGGTTGGAAGCCCTTGTGAGATGGATGTAAGGGTGGTTTCCCCTGTTCATTATTTTCTTTTCTTTGTTTTTGATTTGTATTATAGTTTTGATAAATGTTTCGGTTCTTGTTCAGCTCGGCATATTTCTGTTTTAGGTCACTGTGTATATTACTTAAAGATGTTCAGGTACAGCTGTTTCTTGATTGAGGTTTATGACAATGGATAACACACTTCGTATTTGTACTTGGAATGTCAAGGGAATTCATAATCCTATAAAGAGGAAGAAGGTCCTGTCCCTATCAAATCTCAAATTTCTAAATATAATTCAGGGGTGAGACCATCTAGACCTGGCGATTTGCCCTTTTGAAGGCTTTTTAGAGAGACGGGGAGCTCCTCTAAACTTAATGGGGCCTCCAAAGATTCTTTATCCCTCTGTGAGATCCGAGGCAGTTCCAATTTATCTAAATACTGCTTACAAATTGGTTCATCAAAATCTGTTTCAGCTTTATACAGATTTGTGTAAAAACTTTTTAAAATGTCGTTAATCGCCGCAGGGTTCGTGGTGACCTGATCATCTAATGATTTTATTGCACTAATATATGCCTTAGACTCACATTCTTTCAGCCTAAGGGCCAATAGGTGACTAGGTCTTTATGATTGTAAATAATATTTTTGCCTAGTCCTATGTAAGATAAATTCCGCCTTTGAGTGTGAACAAGGACAGCTGTGTAGCCTGTTGCTTAGTAAAATGTTGTTTTTGTAGGTTTTGTAATGATTGGATTTTATTTTCTAATTGTGTAAACTGGTGAATTTTCGCTTTGGCAAGAGTAGAAGATAAAGATATACAGAAAACTCGTATAGCACACTTAGTCGTTTCCCACAGTATTTGAGGATCCACATCAGAGGGCATATGAATTTCAAGAAATTCCTTTATATATTCTTTTAGAGAAGTAATGAAAGACTGATTACTTAATAATGACATGTTAAAGTGCCATCTAGGGGATTTGGCTTTAATATCGGAAAGAGGAATATTGCATAACACAGCAGAATGATCAGATAATAAAATTGGTAATATAGAGATGGAGGAATTAGACGAAATTAAAGATGGGCTGAGAAATATGTAGTCTATCCTAGAGAAAGTCTTATGTCTTATTAGAAAAAAAGTGAAGTCCTTAGATTTAGTATTCTGAATTCTCCAAAGATCGATTAAGTTGAGCTCAGTGATAAATTTATTCAGAAATTTTGAAGATGGATTGGCTGTTGTATCAGATTGAGATTTATCCAAAGCAGGATTTACGACAGCGTTAAAATCACCACCCACCACTAGAGGGCAATCAGTCTGCTCAAGTAGAGTTTTGGAAACATTTGTAAAAAATGTACTGTCTGCCTCATTCGGACCGTAAATAGAGACCAATGCATTTATGCAATGCTATTATTATGTATTTTGCAACGGATAAAAACAAATCTACCCTCCTCATCACTTCCGGTATGTTCAATTGTTAAATGTAACTTCCTGTTAACAAGGAAAAGCACCCCCTTAGTTTTATTAAGAGCGCAGGAGAAGGCTGCCAATTTATAATATTTATTCTGGAAACGTGCCACGTCAGATTGCTTTAAATGTGTCTCTTGTATCAGGGCACAGGAAATCGATTTACGGTGCAAATATTGTAATACTCGGGTTCGTTTAACAGCAGAATTTAAATATTTTATCATTGAATGTGAATGGCCTAGAGTATGCATTGAATATTCATAATCCCAAAACTGTAATCAGTAAATGAAGAAAAGCAAAAGCACTCCCATTCTGTAAGTAACATGGAAACGCTGGTGTGCATTCCAGATACCAAATATCTAAGGTAAATAAAAGTATGAATGTCTGTTATGAAAAATAAAAGCAACACAGAAACAGGAACACATATAAACAAGAAACAACTCAGACCGCACATTACCGAGAACGTAGGTCTGGTTGAGCAACACAAAATGGTGATGATACGTGACCGGTCCACCTCAACACAAGACATGTCCCCAGAAGGCCCACATAGCCAAAATTATTGTAATTAAACCTACTCTCCATCGGACCCCTCCAAAAAAAAAAAAAAAAAGTTTGTTAGTCTTACCAGTAGACAGTTGTGCCGGATAAAGAGGAACAATATCCCAGGAGGAGCAAGAGAGAACAAATGTCCATGTCCACCTTGTTATTATACTCTCCTGGGCAGCTGGGATCGCCTCCATCCCGGTCATTGAGTTCTTTTCGCTGGCCGAAGAGATATGGAGATGGTGGCCGCTGTTTTCCCATTACCTTGTAGTGCTGCAGCATAAGTCTTCTTCTGTGACAGTGAGCTGATAAAATCCTCCGCTTTCTGAGGTGAGTCAAACATCTGTTCACTTTTGTGCCGTAGTTTAATTACCGCTGGATAGGTGAGAAAGGGCTGGAGACCAAGTGCTGTAATCTTCTTCAAGACTGGATTAAAGCTCTTTCTCTTGGTAGCTGTGGCTGGACTGAAGTCGGGAAAAAATAGTAGTGTGATATTGTCCTGCGTACACATACACCGGATATGCCTGCCGAGCACCCTTCAGGATCGCCGACCTGTCATGCCATCTTAGTACACGGAAGATGAAATACGCGGCCGATCTGAGTTTTTCCCTTCCGTCATACACGCGATGGGCCCGGTCAATCTCGATGTCACGGCCCCTCAGGGAAGGGACCCACTTGGAAAGATTAGCTCTGAGGAAGCCAGCAGCATCGGAGCCTTCCGCCCCCTCTGGCAACCCCACCAGTCGCACGTTATTTCTCCTGCTCCTATCCTCAATGTTTGTCATCTTCTCAGTGAGTTGCTCCAGCTGATTTCTTAAGTTTGTAACTGTCCTCCTGGGTTCAGTACAGAGTCTACCGCATCTCTTACTGTCGAGGCCACAACCGAATCCAAAGTGCTTTGCTGCTCTTTAAGTGCTAGCTTGATACCATTAGCGATAGCACCGTCGAGATCCTCTCTGGAGATGGTGGAATCTTTGAATTTTTTCTTCTTTGGCGATTGCTCAATCTCTGTTTTCCGATAGTCTTTGTCTGTTGAAGTATTCATGATGGGTTAAATAGAGAGTGGTTAAAAATTTACTGACAGGATTATATCATATTTGACAAAGTGAGCAGAGCAAAGGACTAGACGTGCATCGCTAGGGTCACGTGATCTCCCAACTTTGCAGATATTGTTTATGCTCAAACAGCAATATTACACACTAACTAACGTTAAAAAAGTGAAATCGCAACGAATCACCGCTTTAAATTACTTTTTTCTCTCCACATAAATCTACACTCCATACACCATAATGGCAAAGCAAAAACAGGACTGTCACAACTGTAAATTAAAAAAAAAACAAAAAAAAAACATGGAAATAAGTACATTGCATAAGTATTCTTAGTACTTAGCTGAAGCACTTTACAGCCTTACGTGTTTTTGGGTATGATGTGACAAGCTGTGCACATGAGCATTCGGCAATTATCTGCCATGCTTCACTACACCTGTTCACCTCTCAAGCTATGTCAGGTTGGATGGGGGCAGACACACATTTTCAGGTTTCTCCAGAAATATTTGATTGGGTTGAAGCTCAGGCTGGGCCACTCAAGGACATTAACAGAGTTGTCTATAAGCCACTCTTGCTGTGTGCTTAGGGTCATTGTCCTGTTGGAAGATGAACCTTCTGCCCAGTCTGAGGTTCTGAATGCTCTGGACTGGGTTTTCATTAAGGCTATCTCTTTATTTTGGTGCATTGAGCTTTCCTTTTACTCTGACGAGTCCCTCAGTCCATGCCACTGAAAAACAGCCCCACAGCATGAGGCTGCTACCAGCACACTTTACTTTTGGGATGGTACTCTGCAGGTGATGAGCAGAGCTGGTTTCCTTCAAACATGATGCTTAGAATTGAGGTTCATCAGACCAGAGAATCTTGTTTCTCACAGTCCGAGGGTCCTTTAGGTGCTTTTTTGCTAATTCCAAGTGTGTTTTCATCTGTCTTCACTGAAGAGAGGATTGAGTGTGGCCACACCGCCATAAAGCACAGATTGGTGGAGTGTTGCAATGATGTCCTTCTGTAGGTTTCTCCTATTTCCAGTGACCATCAGCTTCTTGGTCACCACTCTAACCAAAGCCCTTCTCCATCAATGAACCTTCTGCCCAGTCTGAGGTTCTGAGTGCTCTGGACTAGGTTTTCATCAAGGCTATCTCTATATTTTGGTGCATTGAGCTTTTCTACTTTTCTCCCACAGCATGAGGCTGCTACCAGCACACTTTACTTTTGGGATGGTACTCTGCAGGTGATGAGCAGAGCTGGTTTCCTTCAAACATGATGCTTAGAATTGAGGTTCATCAGACCAGAGAATCTTGTTTCTCACAGTCCGAGGGTCCTTTAGGTGCTTTTTTGCTAATTCCAAGTGTGTTTTCATGTGTCTTCACTGAAGAGAGGATTGAGTGTGGCCACACCGCCATAAAGCACAGATTGGTGGAGTGTTGCAGTGATGTCCTTCTGTAGGTTTCTCCTATTTCCACACATGATCATGGAGCTAAACTAGAGTGACCATCAGCTTCTTGGTCACCACTCTAACCAAAGCCCTTCTCCATCAATTGCTCAGTTTGGCCAGGAGGCTAGCTCTAGGAAGAGTCCTAGTTGTTCCAAACGTCTTCCATTATGGATAATGGAGGCTACATGCTTCTGTGAACCTTCAATGCAGCAGATGTTTTTTTTAACTCTTCTCCAGATGTGTAGTTTGATGCAATCCTGTCTCTGAGCTCTACAGGCAGGTTTTTTTAAAATTATCTCAGGGCTTGGTCTTCGCTCTAATATTCATTTTCAGCTGTTAGACCTTTTATTAAGACGTGTGCCTTTTTCAACTGTCCCAGATAAGGGTATGAATACTGATGGAATGGAATCATTTAAGTTTTTTATCTTTAATAAATTTGCAAATATGTTAAAACCTGTTATTTGCTTTGTCATTATGGTGTATAGAATGTAGATTGATGTGGGAAAAAAAGTAATTTAAAGCAGTTTAACTGTAGGTTTCTCCTATTTCCACACATGATCATGGAGCTAAACTAGAGTGACCATCAGCTTCTTGGTCACCACTCTAACCAAAGCCCTTCTCCATCAATTGCTCAGTTTGGCCAGGAGGCTAGCTCTAGGAAGAGTCCTAGTTGTTCCAAACGTCTTCCATTATGGATAATGGAGGCTACATGCTTCCGTGAACCTTCAATGCAGCAGATGTTTTTTTTAACTCTTCTCCAGATGTGTAGTTTGATGTGTAGTTTTTAAGTTTTTTATCTTTAATAAATTTGCAAATATGTTAAAACCTGTTATTTGCTTTGTCATTATGGTGTATAGAATGTAGATTGATGTGGGAAAAAAAGTAATTTAAAGCAGTTTAACATAAGTGTAATGGAGTGTGGCTGTAGAGAAGTGCACGACAATGGCATAAACAGAAATAGTCTTTAAATTCCAACTTAAACACAATGGATAGGAGAATCAACAGGAGCACGTACAAACACATCAACTCAAAATAATACAGGAAAAAGGAACTCAGGAGAACATGGCTTAAATGATCGGAGACCAACGAGATAATTAACCAGACACAGGTGAACAGAATGACATAATCAGGCAACACAGGAAAACTAGGCCAAGGGGGGGGAAATCACACACACAGAAAACAAGACAATGAAACTAAAACTGAATCTAAACCACACACGGAACGTGACAATAAGGCAGCAATAGAAAAAAATGAAAGGGTTTAAATACTTTCGCGAGGCTATATATATATATATGTATGTGTTTTGCTTTTCTCAGCGTTACAAATTACAGTTACATAGGTAATTAATCTATCTTGTTCCCAAACAAGCTAAAGAAAAGACAATAGAGGACATCCAGAAATACAGAGGGAGGGAATTGCCTGGTTTCCACAACTACAGAGTTTTTGAGATGGTTGTGCAGAATCAAGTGGCCACACTTAAAGAACCAACCATTGACTTACTCAACACCATCAAAGGTATCGTTACACATCTTCATGCTTAACATATTTCTGGTCACTGGGGCGAGTCTCCATTATTAAGTCAAAAGATTAGATCACATCTGGATGACACATGGAATATTTTCTAGTTTTAGCACATCTGAACTGACAAGCCTGATACAGATGGTTTTTGCCTTTTTGGTTTATTTATTTGAAGGTATCATACTCAAGCAATGCACTGATGTAGCCGATCAATGTTTCAGGAACTACCCTCTTCTTCAAAGTATCACTAAGGTAAATACTGCTCCTGACTCAACGTAAAGAAAACTAAAACTACAAAAATCACAAATTTGTTATCAATTCTCTTTCATTTGTACTTAGAACAAAATTGAAAACATTCAGTCAAGTCAGGAAGCCAAGGCGGAAGAGAGTATCTCAGAGCTGTTTGAAATGGAAAAAATGATCTTCACTCAAGATCCCATCTTCCTCAAGATCTTGAGTGTGATTAGTGGCGAGCATTATTCAGAAGATCAGTTACCTATCTTTGACAAAAAAAGCAAGTACAGTGAAATGCTGCAGGCTTATTATGCGGTAGATATTTCTAGTTTTTAATAACAAATATGATTTTTGTTCAGGAATGTATAGACTGCAGTGCTTAGTAGCTTTTCATTTTCTTTCAGGTTGTGGTGCAGCGGATGGCTGACCACCTACCCATGATGATCTCCTTTTTCATGCTAAAGCAAAGTGCTCAACTCCTGTCTGCTGACATGTTGAGTTTACTGGAAAAACCAGATGTGCATGAGCTCCTGTCTGAGGACTCTGATGTCAGCAAAAGGCGCAGAGAACTACAGTCTTGCCTGAACCGTTTGACTGCTGCACAGGAGACTATGAGCAAGTTTGAAGGATATACTGACTAGAGGATATTACCTAAAAAATTAATAATGGATTTGACATTTGACTTTATCCATTAAAATTTCTTCCACGTATGAAAAAAATTGCTACATTGCCATCATTGTAACATTATAAATTATTGATTTTGAATAATTGTATTATAAAACGCATTCAGTGGTGGGGGGGTGGTTTCCCCCTCAGGAGAAATCACGTTCCGGGGCCCCCCTCCTGCATTGGTCCCATGTCATTAGCATTAACTTGTCTCTCTTGTCAGATTAACTTCTATTACATTTTGTGAAAAGGGGCATAATAGGTGCCCTTTAAGATAATATCATTGTCAGTAGATCTCACATATAAGTTTCAGGTGTCCCCAGAACGTGACTGTGAAGTTTCAGCTAAAAATACCCCATGGATCATTTATTATATTATTTTGAAAATGCCTATTTTGAGTGGAAGCAGAAACAGGCTAGAGCCCTACACGGGCCTCAAATATAGGCCCTTGCCCGGTCCTGGCCCAAGATGCTCAGGCCCTAGCCCAGCCCTGGTCCAACAGCTTATCAGAATTCTCGGCCCGAGTCCGACTGGAGCCCGTTTCTTTTCTCTCTCTCTCTTCCCCATTACACAGCTGCTGTTGCAGCCATTAAAATAGTTCCGTTTTATTTTTAATGACAAAGTGGTTATATTTCTTTTCATTTCTTTATTAAGTTAATTTAGAAATATGTTCTGAACATTTTTTTTGTTTGTTGTTAAATTCAAGTTTTTGTTTTTCAAAGTAACAACCAAGTTGCCAGCAGCAGACAGTGAGTTGAGCATATGTTTGATCAATTTAGCCTTCTCATATCTTCACAACTTGCCTAAAATTCATTACATTTATATAGTGCTTTTCTAGACACTCAAAACATTTTACATTGTCAGGGGGTATCTCTTCATCCACCACCAGTGTGCAGCAACCACCTGGTTGATGCGACGGCAGCCATATTGCGCCAGAATGCCCACCACACACCAGCTTATTGGTGGAGAGGAGACAGGGTGATGAAGCCAATCAGCAGATATGGTGATGATTAGGAGGCCATGATGATGGACACAGGCCAATGGGCACATGTTGTTTATTACATATCAGAGCTGATGAAACTGGTGATTTGTTCTAAATAAAACCAAATATACACTCAAGATGAAATCAACAGATGCATGAAGTATTCAATGAAGCCTGTGTGCATGTTTACTCTAACTGTATAGAGATTTTAAAGCATAGCCTACTGCCAGATAAAACTCCATGCAATCGCATAAATATGAGCTGCAGTGAAAACTGCTCAAATACAACCAGGCCAGGTTCAGAATCAAATACTGAGGGTGGGTGCTTTAGAAAGTGTGCTCTAGCCACAATTCACACACATTTTCATGTATATATTTGTCCTGTCCATTGCTCTTTCAAGTGTGAATCCCGCATAAATATGCGTATGTCATTCCTGAAACTTTGCAGCGTGTATGTGGCCAGAAAAAATAACATATCTATACAAATTCTTAATGGATTATAAGATTTATAGCCTAGAAAGCACACAAAGATCACCGCCTTTATCATCACTAAACAGCTGTCCCTCATCTTAGTTCATCGCAATCTCATTAAGTTTTGTTATAATGAGAGGATTCGCAAGCTTTCACTGGACTAAGCACTGGACAAAAATAAACCCTTTGTTTCTTTGCAGAGCACAAACACAAGTGTGCAATGGATAGATTGCCAGATCAGTTTCACCAAATGATTTCCGAGCACCCACGGGATCGGTGCCTATATTCACAGCATCTAATTAGAACTGGCTGAAATGTTTTGAAATCACTTGTACCCTACCTGATCTGAAGTAATCCAGTCTTTCACTCTGCCTGTGTCAATTTGTGTCTTGTTAAAGATGCTCCTCTGTCGGTCACAGATTATGGAAAGTGAAACTTAAATCTGTCACAGGGGTGGTTGGATTTATTCACGCACGTTAAAATATTTATTAAAAGCTTTTCTTCTCAGATTCTTATTGGCAGCATTATCGTAATAGGCTGTATATTAACTTATTGGAAGAAAACCAGTAGTTCTATGTGAAATCAGACATTTGAGCACCCCCATACAGCCAAAATGCCGTGATCATAACACCTCTGCGAATATTCGACTGTGAGATTGGTAGTCGAATCAGGCTCCTCCTATCGAAGCATCGAATCTTCGACTACTTCTTGATCATAATAATCAGATATTAGAAATACAGTGGTGGAAAGAGTACTGAAAATTTTTACTTAAGTACAAGTAGGGTACAACGGGACTAAAGGCCCACCTTAAGAAAAAAATGTGCCATTCACTGTGCCTAAAATGTATAATTGCAGAAAAAATATATACGTTGTATTGAACATTAAATGGAGCAACAGACATAACTTGAATGATTTATTTTCACACAAAATCTAAGTTAATACTTGTTCAAAACTATCACTTTAGCCAAGTTTGTACTATTTTCTGCTTATTTTTAATAAGCATTAAATTAAATGTCATTAAATCACATTTTAAATCATTAAAATGTTAATATAAAAAATTATATTTTTAAATACAGAAACCAAATCGTTTTAATAAGTAAAGATTCTGAAAGTATTGAAGGAGATCCAATAATAATTTAATATAGATTTACAGTAGTAACAGCAAATTATATTTTATTATATGATATGATTAATATCATGCTTTTAAATATGATGGTTTCATTCTAATCATGATGATTATCTCTAATATGGACACCCAGGGTCAGCGCCAGAGCGCACAACGTGAGGGGGCAGGCACAATTTATTGGGGGGGGGGGGAAATTAATTTATTACTTGTCAAATAATTTTTATTTGACAAGTAAAAGTACTGTACTTTTACTTGTCAAAACAGTACTTCAGTAAAAGTACAAATTACTCTTCTCAAAAACTACTCAGAGTACTAGTTACTAGTTACTTTTTAGCTGGCGATATTTAATGAATTACCAGAAAATATTCATTCATATCAAAGATCTGTGGTTAATAGCTACTTTGAACAATATCCACTTTTATCTTATTGACAAAGTATGTGAAATTGGTGGTCATGATACAGGAATTTCTAACTTCAAAACCTTGAAAAATATCAATTAAAGTACCCATGAACCAGAAGTTGCAACTGACTTCAGTGTTCTGATGTATTTCCGAGTGAAACGGAATATTGAATAAAGGCCGGGGTTTTATTGTGGTGCACCTCCTGTCCACCTCTTGCTCAGAGCAGATTCACGATTGGATAGTGGTTAAGAATATCTGCTTGTTACGTCTGACATCATGCTTCACTGCTTCTGGGTCCTAACGCTCTGCCAGACGCCCCAAGAAAACAACAAACTGCTAATATACACCTACAATGTCATGTAATACTGAAAAAAATTATAACCCTAACCTTTATCTCCATACTGCAATCCCAGATGGCCTGACAGTGTCTCAAACACTAATATTTTAGCTGAATCACTGTGAGCTCGGAGAATGTTGTGTGCACAGCAAATTTTTAAATGCTAAGCTTAAATATGTAATATTAATTAAATAGTGCTCATAAATGGCTGTTGAGATAGTATTCTCAAGTGAAATAAGTAGAGGCTTGGACCCGGAAATAGCAGTCCTTACGTCATACTTAACAAGAGGATTCTCCCCAAGCCGTCAAACTGATGTCATCAGAGCCAGAATGCCATCCCAGAGCGGAAGACAATGTTCAGTTTTGATTAAAGATTACGATGGCAGACATTTTTTTTCAGTGTATTGACTTTCACGGTTTAATTGTTAACCACAAGACTTGTAATGTGCACTAAAAAAGTAAGTATGAATAGTATAAGTATGAATTATAATAAGTATACATTTTTGATTTCATGACGTATTTTTCAACAATCATTTTTAATACCACTGGCATCACATACTGTATACTGCCAAATCTAAAAAAAAAATTGTCCATCCATTTTTTCAAGGCAATCATTATTTCAAGCTTTGAGCGATTTAATCCAAGTCTTCTAAAAATACACATTTGCTTTATATGATGAACAATTTTATTTACATACATATAAACATTGATCAATTACCATTGCAAAAATCTCAATCTTAAACATTTGCTTATTCTGTGTATTTGTTTCTTAAAAATAGGATAACTTTGTTTCAAAAGCTTACAGCACAAAGAAGCTTGATTTCAACTTTGATTTCAAACTGAATTGAATTTATAAAAAAAGACAAGTACACAGTCAGTAATAAAATTATAAAACAAATGACCTTAATTCAGTTGAGGTATCTGAAATATGACAACACCTGAATTTTTATAAGCAGCGATTTAAGAGCCATATACACTACCGGTCAAAGGTTTGGGATCAGAATGTTTTTTAAAGGAGTTTCTTATGCTCATCAAGGCTGCATTTATTTGATCAAAAAATACAGGAAAAAAATGTAATATTGTGAAATATTATTATTTTGTAAAATAACGTTTTTCTATTTTAATGTACATTAAAATCTAATTTATTCCTGTGATGCAAAGCTGTATTTTCAGCATCATTACTCCAGTCTTCAGTGTCACATGATCCTTCAGAAATCATTCTAATATGCTGATTTATTATCAGTGCTGGAAACTGTTATGTTGCTTAATATTGTTTTGGGAACATGTGATATTTTTTTTTCAGGATTCTTTGGTGAATAAAAAGTTAAAAAGAAGAGCATTTATTTTAAATATAAATCTTTTCTAACAATATACACTACAGTTCAAAAGTTTGGGGTCAGTAAATTGCTATTCTTTCTTTTTTCGAAAGAAATTAAAACTTTTATTCAGCAAGGATGTGTTAAATTGTTTAGAAGTGATAGCAAAGATTTATATTGTTAGAAAAGATTTATATTTGGAATAAATGCTGTTCTTTTTAACATTTTATTCATCAAAGAATCCTGAAAAAGTATAGCAGTTTCCCAAAAAATATTTGGCAGCACAACTGTTGCCAACATTGATCATTCTAATAATAAATCAGCATATTAGAATGATTTCTGAAGAATCATGTGATCATTCTGAGTAATATCTGATGGAAATTCAGCTTTGCATCACAGAAATAAATGATATTTTAACCCTCAAAGACCGAAACCATTGATAAAAATAACCATTGTCCTTAAATGTTTAATACTTTGTAACCGCTAATCCTATCCGAATGCTTTAAAAAGTGTTGTAAAGCGGAGATTCTCCACTTTTCAGAGATATCTCATTAGTCTTATTTGGATATTCAGAGGCTCCGTAGTGTACGTTATTACGTCATCACATTTTGACAACATTGATTCGTCAGAAAAAAACAATGCATTTCGTTCCTCTGAGCCAAACGGGAACTATTGTTGACGCTTTGTCCCACCCCCCTGCCCAGATTGGTTCAAACTGTCCCATATTCAACCAATAAACATAGGTTTTGGTCTTTTGAACCACCATTTAGGATTTTTCAGTGGAAGTTTGAACAAACGCAAAGTGAAAGTAAAGTCTGTCGTGCGTGCATGAAAACAAACACAAAATAACACATTTGCATGAGAGAACTCTCTGAAAAAGCCCAGGCTTCTGGGTCCTAACGCTCTGCCAGACGCCCCAAGAAAACAACAAACTGCTAATATATACCTACAATGTCATGTAATACTGAAAAAAATTATAACCCTAACCTTTATCTCCATACTGCAATCCCAGATGGCCTGACAGTGTCTCAAACACTAATATTTTAGCTGAATCACTGTGAGCTCGGAGAATGTTGTGTGCACAGCAAATTTTTAAATGCTAAGCTTAAATATGTAATATTAATTAAATAGTGCTCATAAATGGCTGTTGAGATAGTATTCTCAAGTGAAATAAGTAGAGGCTTGGACCCGGAAATAGCAGTCCTTACGTCATACTTAACAAGAGGATTCTCCCCAAGCCGTCAAACTGATGTCATCAGAGCCAGAATGCCATCCCAGAGCGGAAGACAATGTTCAGTTTTGATTAAAGATTACGATGGCAGACATTTTTTTTCAGTGTATTGACTTTCACGGTTTAATTGTTAACCACAAGACTTGTAATGTGCACTAAAAAAGTAAGTATGAATAGTATAAGTATGAATTATAATAAGTATACATTTTTGATTTCATGACGTATTTTTCAACAATCATTTTTAATACCACTGGCATCACATACTGTATACTGCCAAATCTAAAAAAAAAATTGTCCATCCATTTTTTCAAGGCAATCATTATTTCAAGCTTTGAGCGATTTAATCCAAGTCTTCTAAAAATACACATTTGCTTTATATGATGAACAATTTTATTTACATACATATAAACATTGATCAATTACCATTGCAAAAATCTCAATCTTAAACATTTGCTTATTCTGTGTATTTGTTTCTTAAAAATAGGATAACTTTGTTTCAAAAGCTTACAGCACAAAGAAGCTTGATTTCAACTTTGATTTCAAACTGAATTGAATTTTGATACAGATAAATAAAAAAAATCTTAATATCGGCTGATAACTGATATGGTACCACTATATTGTGTGTCTCTAGTAAAAAAAACAAACAAAAAAAAATTATATATATATATATACACTACTGGCCAAAAGTTTGGGATGGTTTGGGATCAGAATGTTTTTTAAAGGAGTTTCTTATGCTCATCAAGGCTGCATTTATTTGATCAAAAAATACAGGAAAAAAATGTAATATTGTGAAATATTATTATTTTGTAAAATAACGTTTTTCTATTTTAATGTACATTAAAATCTAATTTATTCCTGTGATGCAAAGCTGTATTTTCAGCATCATTACTCCAGTCTTCAGTGTCACATGATCCTTCAGAAATCATTCTAATATGCTGATTTATTATCAGTGCTGGAAACTGTTATGTTGCTTAATATTGTTTTGGGAACATGTGATATTTTTTTTTCAGGATTCTTTGGTGAATAAAAAGTTAAAAAGAAGAGCATTTATTTTAAATATAAATCTTTTCTAACAATATACACTACAGTTCAAAAGTTTGGGGTCAGTAAATTGCTATTCTTTCTTTTTTCGAAAGAAATTAAAACTTTTATTCAGCAAGGATGTGTTAAATTGTTTAGAAGTGATAGCAAAGATTTATATTGTTAGAAAAGATTTATATTTGGAATAAATGCTGTTCTTTTTAACATTTTATTCATCAAAGAATCCTGAAAAAGTATAGCAGTTTCCCAAAAAATATTTGGCAGCACAACTGTTGCCAACATTGATCATTCTAATAATAAATCAGCATATTAGAATGATTTCTGAAGAATCATGTGATCATTCTGAGTAATATCTGATGGAAATTCAGCTTTGCATCACAGAAATAAATGATATTTTAACCCTCAAAGACCGAAACCATTGATAAAAATAACCATTGTCCTTAAATGTTTAATACTTTGTAACCGCTAATCCTATCCGAATGCTTTAAAAAGTGTTGTAAAGCGGAGATTCTCCACTTTTCAGAGATATCTCATTAGTCTTATTTGGATATTCAGAGGCTCCGTAGTGTACGTTATTACGTCATCACATTTTGACAACATTGATTCGTCAGAAAAAAACAATGCATTTCGTTCCTCTGAGCCAAACGGGAACTATTGTTGACGCTTTGTCCCACCCCCCTGCCCAGATTGGTTCAAACTGTCCCATATTCAACCAATAAACATAGGTTTTGGTCTTTTGAACCACCATTTAGGATTTTTCAGTGGAAGTTTGAACAAACGCAAAGTGAAAGTAAAGTCTGTCGTGCGTGCATGAAAACAAACACAAAATAACACTCTTTTTAACATTTTATTCATCAAAGAATCCTGAAAAAGTATAGCAGTTTCCCAAAAAATATTTGGCAGCACAACTGTTGCCAACATTGATCATTCTAATAATAAATCAGCATATTAGAATGATTTCTGAAGAATCATGTGATCATTCTGAGTAATATCTGATGGAAATTCAGCTTTGCATCACAGAAATAAATGATATTTTAACCCTCAAAGACCGAAACCATTGATAAAAATAACCATTGTCCTTAAATGTTTAATACTTTGTAACCGCTAATCCTATCCGAATGCTTTAAAAAGTGTTGTAAAGCGGAGATTCTCCACTTTTCAGAGATATCTCATTAGTCTTATTTGGATATTCAGAGGCTCCGTAGTGTACGTTATTACGTCATCACATTTTGACAACATTGATTCGTCAGAAAAAAACAATGCATTTCGTTCCTCTGAGCCAAACGGGAACTATTGTTGACGCTTTGTCCCACCCCCCTGCCCAGATTGGTTCAAACTGTCCCATATTCAACCAATAAACATAGGTTTTGGTCTTTTGAACCACCATTTAGGATTTTTCAGTGGAAGTTTGAACAAACGCAAAGTGAAAGTAAAGTCTGTCGTGCGTGCATGAAAACAAACACAAAATAACACATTTGCATGAGAGAACTCTCTGAAAAAGCCCAGAAAAACACACGAGATCAGATACACACATCAGATAAAGCACTGGAATTTATGTGTTGTGACAAGTCAGAAGCATTTGGATCCAGTTGCAGCTTTTATTTAGAATAGTCAGAGAATACAGGGTCAAATACCGGCAAGACAGAACAGCGGGGGCTGGGACAGAGACAGAGTCGAATACCAGGCGAGAGATCAGGGCAGGCGGCTAGCAAACACAGCCCAGGTGAAACAATCCAAGATCGGGGCAGGCAGAGAACAATCAGAAAACACAAGAAATGGTCCAAGATCAAGTACAAAGAAAGCAAACACGGGTATAACGCTCAGAGATGACAGCCAGGGTAAATCAAGACTTCGCAGAGAGTCTGTGTGTGTGAGTGGAATATATGTGTGTGTGAGTGTGTAAATGAGGTGCAGGTGTGGATGAGTAATCAGTCCCAGGCATGAGGGGTGATGGGAATTGGAGTCCAAATGGGAATGGTTAATATTCAGGAGACGGTTCCCTCTGGTGGTGCGGAGGAGGCGGTACGGGAGCCTCCTCTGTAACAGAGCCCTCCCCCTGCGAGCGGCTCCTGACGCGAGGAAGCACACAACGCCGGGTTCTCCCACGGGGTCGGGGGGCCGGTTTCTCCGGATGCGTTCTGTGAAACTCCTCAGTGAGTGTGGGGTCAAGGATATCTCCAGCGCTGACCCAAGATCGCTCCTCCGGACCGAACCCCTCCCAATCGACCAGATACTGGAGGGTACTGCCCCGGCGTCTGGAGTCTAGCAACTCGTGCACTCGATACGCCTCCTCGCCATCAACCAGGAAAGGCAGGGGGGTCTGCGGTTTGGCTCCCTCCTCCGTCTCTCCTCTCGGACCACCAGCGGGTTTCAGAAGTGATACATGGAATGTGGGAGAAATGCAGTAATTAGAGGGCAGTTCCAAACGAAATGATACTGGAGATATTTGTCTAGAAATTTTGAAGGGACCAACATACCTGGGACTGAGCTTTTTACATGGAAGTCGGAGGCATAGATCTTTGGTTGAAAGCCAAACCCATTGGCCTGGGGTGTACTCGGGACTGGGACGTCGGTTGGCTTGTTGTTCTTGACGCCTTACGGCATGAAGTAGGTGAGTATGTGCCCGGTCCCAGACCCTCCTCGCTGTGTTGCAACCAATCTGTGACTGAAGGTAATTCGGTGGGTTCGCCAGACCAGGGAAACAATGGAGGTTGGAAGCCCAGAATGCACTGGAAAGGGGTCATTGAGGCTAATTGAGGGTTTCTTCAATGAGTTTTGGGCATATTCTGCCCATAGCAAGTACCTGCTCCAGTCTGATTGTTGTTGTTGACAGTATGATCTGAGGAATCGTATCACCTCCTGATTCATGCACTCAGTTTGCTCGTTGTATTGGGGGTGATAGCCGGACGTGAGGCTGATGTTCACATTGAGATGCTTGAAAATGGCAGACCATACCCTAGAAGTGAACTGGGGTCCTTGATCGGATACTATGTCTTCGGGTAATCCGTAGAAATGGAACACATGATTACAAAGTTGTCGTTCATGAATGACTGAAAGACTGACAGACTGTTGGCAAGGCCGAAGGGCATAACCAAGTATTCATAGTGCCCACTAGAGGTCGAGAATGCCGTTTTCCATTCATCTCCCTCTCTGATACGAATCAGGCTGTAGGCATTGCGTAGATTTAGCTTGGTGTAATACTTGGCCCGGCGAAGCTGTTCTAGCGCGGCTGGGACTAGAGGCAATGGATAACGGAACTTAGTGGTGATATCATTGAGGCCGCGGTAATCAATGCACGGCCGCAAACCTCCATCCTTTTTCTTTACAAAGAAGAACCCGGCTGAAGCGGGAGAGGTTGAGGGTCGGATGAATCCTTTAGCTAATTCCTCCTCGATGTAGTGTAAGAATAAGTGAAAATTAACTATTTTATTTTAGCTCAGGTTTTCAGAGTGGGGAATCGAATCTGAAGATTCAATATCAACCTGATTGAACTGGTTCCCAATTTGATCATTTATACTTTATCTACCGTTCGTCCAGCTAAACGTTAACATCAGTATATCTTACCAATTTGAATATTTGTACTATCCCTGGCCACAGGTTAATACATGCTTATGATAATTTATAAGCTACGAGCATAGGTAGCTGGATCTGAGCAGAGTTTAACTTTAAAATTCACGACACAAGACAATAATTCTTATAATGAAACAACAGTTTATTGGCTATTCTAGATTACATTAAACTAAACTAATGAAAACACACACACACATACGGATGAGGATTAACGGAGGTTGCATGAAGTTCCAAAGTTCTAATACTCGTTTTTTACGAGTTCTTTAAATTCAACCTGAGAAAACTCATAAAAGCAGACACTTGGCTTATGTTTACTGCTTAAACTCAGCTCAGCACGAGATGAAAAGATTTTGCTTGTTACTTGCGTTTTAGTGACAGCTGAGCGGAGTTTCCCAGTTGCTGTCTTTTCAGGGAATCTCAGCGCCTTTGATTGGTTGCTGATCTGTCGTTTGGATGAGTAGTTTCTGGGTAATGCCCTCCTGATGAATGGGGTTTCCTGGTGACGCAGAGGCTTTGGCAGTTCTTCTGAAAGAGTCTGAGTTTGTAAGACTTTAGGCTTTTGAAGATCTCTGGCTGTCACAAAGTTTCAATGAAGTGTTTGAGTTCTGGAGTCTCGCTCGTGTGATGTTACAGCATGTGAGCGCTTTGTAGCGCAGTCACCAAGGCGAAAAGCCAAAGATTTAGAGAGAGAGAGAGCAAGCGAGCCGCATCTGTTCAGGCATTGGGTTTTTAAGCAAGCCCGATTTGGTCCATCCCACAACGCGATCTTCCAATCGTCTTGTTGCAAGGCGGAGCGTGCATACATTAACATGATGCTTCAATTTATCATGTGGGGAAATATCTTTGCGAAGATTTGGTTGATACTTATAAAAAGGGTTGTAATTATGCGTGATACCGAAAATCAACCTTTCATTCACACTAAGTTATTACCAATGACACAAGCTTCCATTTAACATCAAACATCAGGTATTCCTACTAAAAAGGGTTATACAGCATTGATTAAACTTCATAGGTTACAATAAACACATCGAACATATATACGCCGTAACACATACAGTGGATGCATTTTCACTACTTATGATGAGTTTTTACATGACTGTCTTTTAAAATCGTCATGCAAGGTTCTGTTTCTTTTGTTGTAGATAAGAGAAACGCGCTTTTTTCTGGAAGGTAGAGAAAGGCAGGAAGCAGATGTTCAATGGGTCATGTGGTGTCACGCTGTGGTTTGCTGAGTTTGATTGAATCACGTTATCACTGTTCTTTAGGTCCGTTGTTTTGCAAGCCTGAGGGTGTGATTAAATTAGCCATTTCCTGTGCATATATATAATGGTCCCATGCATAAGCGATCACGAGGTATCTCTCAACTATATGTTGTGAAAGATCTTTTTGTATCAAGAATTAAAAAAGTTCTCTGTTGTCTCCTGATGTTGATTAGGTTAGACCTCGTGATGAGTTGATTCAATGGCATATCCGTGTCTGTTCATGATAGAAATCCTACATATATCCCCCTTTTGCTCGGTCAGCGGGCACTGGAACAAGAGGCAGAGAGAACAGGCACACACAAGACACAAACAACATCTCCATCACTGACTGAATCCTGGTGCAGGACTTGGGTAATTTGGGAATGATCAGGTTAGAAACTTGAGAAGACGTAGGGGTGCATTATTTAGGATTACTTGTAATTGGGTCATTTTGATTGTTCTAATTGTCAGAGGTTCGACGAGGCGGTATAGGCGTAATCTCAATTAGATTTGTTGAGTTCTCAGGTTCAGGTTCTTGGTCAGTTTTATCACGTCGGAACATGTGCGGGACGCCAGACGTGAATTTGTTGAAAGACTCTTGGACGGCGTTCACTCGCTTGTGAAGGAGGAAGGCCAGTGTCAAAGTCACAACATATCCTACAATAGTAGGGATGCAAAGCACTGTGTCAGCAGCAGACCAAGACCGAATGATTGGCGCACCAGCGGGCGGAAGGTGAGCGATAGCTTCTAAAGCTGTATCAACAGGAGTCAGATCAATAAGTTGCGTTACTTCCTCCTTGATCCTTTCTTCCGATTCTGGATCGAGGCTCGCATATTCCTTTTCTACACAAAAAGTGTCTTAGAAAATTTAAATCAATATATTGTTTTCTGTGAGTGAGTAAACAAGATGATTTTCACATCATTCTGATGAAAAAATTCTAGACTTCAAGATCTGTTCTCAATAGTCCTGTGAACAAATGTTCTGTATGTGTTTTATGGCCTTATTTCAGTGACTTTAAAATTTTAGTTTTTCACTAAGCACGCATAAACGGTGTTTTCTCAAAAACACAATCACATACATACATGCTGCTCACATATTATTGTAGCCCAGTTTGTGCTGATTATGGTGCTACTAAACTTAGTCATTAAAATGTTTATTAGCAACTGAAAAAAGCACAAATGTCAGGACATGTCAAAACTTCTCCAGGGCCCAAAACACCCTCAGACCCCAGAGGGTTAAATCGTCAATACGGAGGATCGAGCCCTTAGGGACAGTGATCCATAGAGTTTGGTTGGGCAGAATAATGCACGTGTCAGTGTCGTGTCGATCGTAGGTGAGGGTAGCTGTACGTGCTGGGGTGTTGACTAGCCATCGGATTCCGACGATTTCGGCTTGTGTTGCCTCACTTTGGTCGACGACAGCTTTTTTTTTTGGTGAAAGGAGTCAATCCTAATTTCGGGACCTGGATTTTAAGTTGAGTTAAGTGAGTTCCCTGATGAGGGGACTAGAGGGGAAAGGAAATTGAAGTGAGGGGGAACTAAAAACACAGAGAAAAAAAAAAAACACAAAGAGACACAAGGACACCGAATGAGGTGAGACAGCAAACGAGTGTCACAGGTGTGGAGTACCTCCTCTCTACTAGAGGTTGGTCCTAGCAGTGCGGCGGAGGAGAGTGTGTAAGTGTTGTGTTTAAGCAAGGTGGCTATATGTTTTCCTAGAATGACAAATTATGTTGGTGTGGTGTAGAGCATGGGATTGTCGGTCTGTGTCAGTTGGTTTGATCTTCCCCATTTTCCTGTCGGTTGGAGCCCTGGTGCCTCTTTATTTGATTTTGATGGACCCATCGAAGGACTGGCTTGCTGCGCCCTTGTCTGATTTTGATTCGATAGGCAACAGGTGAGAGCTTGTCCACAATCTCATGGGGTCCTGTCCAGTGAGGTAGGAATTTCTTTGACAGGCGATGGGGAGCATTCTGCCTTGGTTGGCCGAAGCTGCAGTACCACACTTTGTCTCTGATGTTGAGCTCCTGGTGAGAGGCCTTTTGGTCGTAGTAGGCTTTCTGACCTTCCTCGCTTCTTTGGAGTTGCTCTTGCGCGAAGGCAAAAGTTGTTCTCCAGTGTTGATGCAACTCTTCCAGGTACTGGTGAGTGGTATAGGCGGTGACGAGGTTCAGGTCACCAGGTTGGTACAGCAGGTGTAACGGTAGTGTCATCTGTCGCCCCGTCATCATCTCGAACGGGGGTACTCCGGTAGACCAGTGAGGGGTGGTCCTGACGGCCATCAGTACCAGAGGAAGCTTAACATCCCAATCCTTTTGATTGGCGGACACGTACTTCTTCAGCATGCTGATCACGGTCCTGTTGACTCGTTCCACTTGACCTGAGGAAATTGGGTGATGGCTTATATGGAGCTTGGTCTGTATACCCAGGAGTTTCCACACTTCCTGCATGACTTCGGCGGTGAAGTGGGTTCCTCGGTCAGAGTTAAAGGCAGTCCGAACCTTGAGAAGATATGGTTCATCAAAAGGCAGGCTGTCGTTTCTGCTGTATGTAGTGTCATTTGTCGCCCCGTCATCATCTCGAACGGGGGTACTCCGGTAGACCGGTGAGGGGTGGCCCTGACGGCCATCAGTACCAGAGGAAGCTTAATAGCCCAATCCTTTTGATTGTATCATTGGGAGCTGGGAGACACTCTACCCACTTGAGGAACCACAGTGAGGAAGTATTTGTTACCCCGTGTTGACCGTGGTAGGTGTCCTACCCAATCTATTTGGAGGTCCGACCATGGGAAGGGCATTCCTTTCCGTTGCAGTGGTGCTCGGTGGTTTGGATTTGCCGGTTGGAACTGGCAACACACCAGGAATCCTTTTACGTACTCCGCCACATCTTGCTGCATGCCAGGCCAGTATGCTACTTGCTTGAGCGTTTCGTAGGTGGCCTTGGTGCCATGGTGTCCAGCGCATGGTGAATTGTGGGCGTGTGTAAGAATTATCCCCCCTTTGGCCCTGAGTGACTACGAGCTTTGGCGCAGTGAGGGGCTCAGGGACATATGTGAGAACAGTGTCGGATCCGAAGCTTGGAGGGTGAGGAGATCATCAGCGGCGAATTGAGGTGAGAGTTCAACGTGGGAGGAGGCGGGGTTTTGCGCGCCAGCTGCGTGCTGGCGGCGGGTTATGGCAGCCACTGATGGGTTGGGTGGGAGGGCAGGAAATGTCCAGGACTCTCTGTGTAATGCACCTGCTTTGGAGAGGGCATCAGTTTGGTCATTGAGATCTTTGTCTTGTCCTGGTTGACGCGAGTGGCCTCTGACCTTTTTCCAATAAACGATCATGTCATGTTCAGCAACAATGGCAACGCATGCTTTTTAATGTTGTGGGATGCAGCACATTGTAGGGATATGAGGATGGCCGCTATTTCTGCATATTGCGATGAGTGAGGGCCTAATTAGAATTGTTGCGGCGGGCAAGGGTTATTGTTGAACCACTCCCGCTCTGGCTTTCAAGTTGCCCTGTTGATTGTAGGAGCAGCCATCGACATATGCTGTGGGCATCCCTTCACACACATTCTCCTCGAAGCACCTGTGGTTTGTCGGTTGTGGCGGTGAAGGTTCTTTGGGTTCTGCTGCTGTGTGCAGCGTGTCCATTGAACAGTTCTGGCAGGCTGCTAGCCTGTTTCCTAGAGATGATCTGTGGTTTTGGGCATATCTTGCCTCGACGTCCCATCCTTGGAGCGTCATTAGCCAAGTAGCTATGCGTGCGTTGGTTACCACGCCATCCCTGATTCGTTGGCTGTTGAGGAAGGTTACTGGCTGGTGACAGGTTTCAAATGATTTTTTATTATGAAAAATAGTTAATATAGTCACTGTAAATAGTCACTGTAACACACTGCACTTTCACCAAATTCAGTTTACACATCACTGCTCTCCTGCTGGTTATAGTACAACACTTATTTTGGAAAATAATTGCTTTAACACATTTTTTATTCATTTTTATTATGAAAAATAATTAATAACGTCACTGTAACACGCTGTACTTTCACCAAATTCGGTTTACACATCACTGCTCTCCTGCTGGTTATACTACAACAGGTTATACTACAACACTTATTTTGGAACATAATTGCTTTTACACATTTTTATAATTTTTTATTATGAAAAATAGTTAATAACTTCACTGTAACACATTGTACTTTCCCCAAATTCAGTTTACACATCACTGCTCTCCTGCTGGTTATACTATTATGGAAAATAATTGAAGTCATTCACTATTTTTCATAATAAAAAAATCATAAAAAATGTGTAATGTGTCAACCAAAAGAAGGTTGATCTTGGGTGCCAATTATCGAAGCAAGCTCAGAGACAAGTGATTTTTTGATTACATGCACAGAATTTTTGTTGAAAGCCCCAGTTTATGGTTATTGTTCAGTTACCACTTACACTGTTATAATCCTTTTGCAAATTACTCTCTTCTCTTTACACAGCTGGGTGGAGAGTCTCTCTGTCTTTGCAGTGACCACCCAGTGTATCTGGGTGTCAAGTTGTATCAATTATTAATTTTTTTTCTTCGAAAGGCCAAACTCAAAGTAGTCACAGCCTCTAAAAAGGTGATTAACAGTGGAATTTTCCGCTTTGAGGTGCTGTTAAGGCAACTTGGAAGGAAGTTGACACCCCTCAGACAGAAAGTCAGTGCAGCAAAATCTGGTATGTTACACTTTATTTTACATTAAACATATTAATTTAGTATTTATAAACAAACATGTCAATTGCAATGTCAACATTGTGCACTAGGCCTGTTGAGATCACTGCATAATAGTTTATTTGACATGTAATTTGCAGTTTATTTTCTAATCACATATTATCTACAAATAATGAATTTTAAGCAATGTTTTATTTTCTGCCGCATTCATTTCTTAATATGAGCTCATCAAATTAGCTCAGGTTTGTAGTTGACAATAGCTATAGTTTTTTTTTTTTTAAGCAATAGGGCACAGTTTGGAGAAGTAATATTCTGAACTAGAGATGCACTGATACCGATACTGACATTGGGTAATGCACCCAGTATTACACTCATGTGGTACTCATACTGGTTCTCATTAAAATGCTCTGATACCAAAATTTTGATTCTGATTAGCCAGCCAGTGTGTTATTCCTTGATAACAATCTTTGTTTGCAACGGTGAATTACATTCCACTCATCCAGGTATTTTAGGTTGGTGCTTCATTCATGTCTCTCGTATTCTTTATTCTTATTCGGATCCCCCATTAGCTTCTACCGAGTTGTTGCTACTCTTCCTGGGGTCTGCAAAGAAATATAAGACCAAAGAAAACAAAACTTACAAATACATCAAATAAAAACAAATATCAAGCGTAGCGTTAGTTCTGGCAAAAGCAGGGGCGTAGCCAGAACTTATTTTCAGGGGTGGCCAGGTAAGACCCAGTGATTTTATTGGGGTGGCCACAAAAACGGAACAAAAACAAAAAAACACATCTGACTGTGACCATGTTTTACATGTTCTGTTTTACAGATTACAAATGTACACAGTGAATTTAAAGTTAGCAATTTATTTCCAAAGCATACAAAAAAGCAATATACTGTATATGCTAATAATTTGCAGAATAAAATGACAAAAAGCTTAAAATCAGTAAACAAAAATTTTATTGGACTCTAGTTACTCAAGTAACATTACAAAAAATAAAAATGTTGAAAAATTATAGAAACATTAGGAAAGATATCTCAAACAACATGAAACATGTAAAATAAGAAACTGTACCCATTTTCTGTGTCCAAATGCTAAATTAATAATTGTTCATGAATTCATACTATCCCAGAATGAATTTTTGTTTAAGAAAAATCTAAATGTTAGTACTAAACCTCTGAACTCTGACAGGTGAAGATGCACTTTATTTACCAAGAAAAAGCAAGTGCCTTGAGTCTTTGCATTACTTTACAGACAAATTGCAAACCCACTGCATTTCTAAACCGGATGGTCAAACCGGAGCAAAACTAGAGCAGAATGATCACTGAATGCAGAGCGGAAGGAAATTGTTGCCGCTCCACTCCATTAACATACTCTGACTGAAAAAATGTTACCGCTTATAGCCTCCACACAGAGGTTTGTTTTGTCTAGGCGGTTCTCAAGTGTTCAATCTGGATAGCACAGAATGTTTGCACCACAGAATGGTGAAAAATGTCATCTGTGTTAAGTTAGGTGTGCTCGAAAACGTACCAGGCGTCTGCTCTCGCGGTGCAAGATGTCATACAGTGATCGGTCTGCGCAGTGCCTGTTAGGTTTGCACAGGGGTGGCCAGAGGGGTGGCCAAGCTTTCATCAGGGGTGGCACATGTTTATGGAAACCAAATTCAATCTCCCGCGTGGACATTCAGACTCTGTAATCGACAGAAGGCGGATGCGTGTCAAACTCACTGTCGGAGAGAGCAAGACGCAGCTTGTATCAGTGTATATACGGTAGATACTGTGGAAAATGATATTGCATCAGAGTCCATCTGCTGTCCAAGCCTGTCTCAGATTCTTAGATCTGTTTGTTTTCTGTTTTTTTACCTTTGTTTTCCCCTGCAGTCAAATAAACCTGCATTTGGACCCAGATCCTTTGTTTACACGGTGTGCTTTCCTGACCGCGCCGTGACACTCTGTACAGCCAGAAGTAGCTTCAGTCTCAATGGTGAGATAAGTAACTGAAGATTCAAATGAGGGTGAAGTACCTGCACTTTCTAAGGAGCACGAGGTGGCAGTTGCAACAGTTGTGGACCAAGAGTTAGATGGAGATACAGTGTACGAAGAGGTTGCAGTTGCAACGCAGATTGAGGAAGAACTAGCAGGTATAATCAGTGTACATACGGTAGATACTGTGGAAAATGAGTAATGGAACTGTGTCAGGTATTTCAGTATCGGTATCAAAATATAGATATTTGTGATAACACTACCATGTAGTTTGTTTCTCCAAACTTTGAGTCCATAAATTACGCTGAGCTCCCTCTCTGTCCGAGCGGCGGTGCCCGCTCACGATGTTCCCCCGAGGCGGCGGTGCCCGCTCACGGTGCCCCCAAGGCGGCGGTGTCCGCTCACAGTGCCCCCGAGGCGGCGAAGCCCGCCATTGCCGGTTCCGGGGAGGCAGCACCACATGCACCGCTGTGGTGGCCGCTGGTTCTGCCCTGGGTGCCCATTCCACTGGCTCTGCCCCAGGCCCCAGGTCCCCCGCCACCACATGGACTTGGGCCCCCCATCCCTCACCCTACTCCATCCCCGCTCGGCCGTTCCCCTGGGGGGAGGGGTCCTGTCAGGGTCTGGCGTCTGGTGTTCCCCCTCTCACCACCAGAGGTCGCCATTTCCCATCCTCCCGGACTCCGTTTCCATTACCTTGACTCCACACACCTGTGCACACACTCACTCACACACAGCTGTGGCCCATCCTGAGGGCTATTTATGCGCCTTCCCCATGCCACTCTGGGCGGATTATTAATGATTGTGTGTAGTTGTACTACGGGTTGTGATTGCGGTATTGTGGACTGATGCAAGCCAGAAGTGGCCGTATTGCATCAGAGTCCATCTGCTGTCCAAGCCTGTCTCAGATTCTTAGATCTGTTTTTTACCTTTGTTTTCCCCTGCAGTCAAATAAACCTGCATTTGGACCCAGACCCTTTGTTTACACGGTGTGCTTTCCTGACCGCGCCGTGACACTCTGTACAACAAGAAGTAGCTTCAGTCTCAATGGTGAGAGAAGTAACTGAAGATTCAAATAAGGGTGAAGTACCTGCACTTTCTAAGGAGCACGAGGTGGCAGTTGCAACAGTTGTGGACCAAGAGTTAGATGGAGATACAGTGTACGAAGAGGTTGCAGTTGCAACGCAGATTGAGGAAGAACTAGCAGGTATAACAACAGTAATGTCAGTGGACATTTATTGAATATGTTAATCTTTGTTATTTTTGTGGTATTATGATGTCAAATGTCATGTAAGTATTGTTTTGTGGTCTGTCTTTCAACACTTTTTGTTCTGTGTCATGTTGACATATCTTTTCCGCTTATCGTTTTGATAGCTACACCACGGAGCCTGTTTGGTTTACCCTGCCTTAGCTTAGTCTGCCTCGTCTGTTTTCTTGGTTTCTGATCTTTGCCTGTTTTCCTGGATTTATCCCTCTAGTCTCGCCCTTGTGATTCTGTTCGCCGATCGTAGACCCACGCTAGCCCTAGGATATATTCTTGTGTCTTGCCTCCTACATACCCTGTTGCCATTATCTGACCCTTGCCTTTTTTACCATGTCTATTAATAAAGCTTTGCACTTGGATCCCCACGTCTCACATCTCGTCAGCCCCGTAACACATACACAGGATTATTTGGCAAACGAAAAATGGAAAATTATTTTTCTTGAAACTAACTAGTAACGTATCTGCCATTGCCATTAGCCCTCGACAGGCTCAGACTACAGATTATGGAGGGATATTTGAAATAGCAATACCAAGAAAGGTTACTCACTACAATATGGTGCAAAACACATGTAACATTTAGGATGCTTTTGATATCAAGTTTTGCTGGTTAGCTTTGTCCTTGACAGGGTACAAGATGACCTACAATCTAAAACAGGACATTTCTGAAATTGTTGTGTTCAAAAGAAATAATAGTAAATTAAATGCTAGGAAATTAATATAAAATAGGAAATATACAAAGACAGTTTACTACAGAAAACTACAGTTCAGTTCAAATAACAACAACAAAAACATTAAAATGGTCCAAGAACTGGTAACTTAAACAGGGTTCGTACAGATACACTCTTAAAAATAAAGGTGCTTCACGATGCCATAGAAGAACCTTTTTGTCTAAATGGTTCCATAAAGAACCTTTAGCATCTGAAGAATCTTTCTGTTTCACAAAAGGTTCTTTGTGGCGAAAGAAGGTTCTTCAGATTATAAAAAGGTAAGAAAGAGATGGTTCTTTAAAGAATCTTTGACTGAATGGTTCTTTGTGGAACCAAAAATGGTTCTTCTATGGCATCGCTTGAAGAACCTTTTGAAGCACCTTTATTTTTAAGAGTGTACTGCAAAATAAAATTCCAGGACTTTCAAGGACTTGCACTACTTTTTTGGTTTTCAAGGACTAAAATCAGATCTCACTTATTAATCAATATTATTATTATCTTTCAAATTCTAATAAATAAACTAATAAAACAAAACGGTACAAATAAAGTGCAGCACATGCAAAGAATGCAGTGACTGTGGCAACTTTAACATTTGAAAGGATACTATGGCAAAGTTATCGCTTTCCTTATTCAAACTGATTTTTCATGAATATATGGTTGACCTGAAGAATGAAAGCTATATCATACACTTGGAAAATCATGAGCTTTATCACACTCTTAGACACTTGGGGTGTGACAATACACTTAGCTCACAAGGTGAGACAAAATGCAGATACTTGGTTCACTAGAACGAGACAATGTTTTAATACTTTAAAAGACAAATATTTTGTCATTTAAAAATTTCTTAATCACAAAAAGTAAAACAATGCCGTTGTATTTTGAAATGTTTGAACTAATCTAGTGCTTAACTAATTAGTATTTTGCTAATCAGGTAATCTAATTATTTTGACAAGTGAGTACTCTGAGATTTTTTAGTAATACAAATAGAACTAAGTGGAAAAACAGGCTTTAATATGACTATATTTATATATAAAGTAACGATGAGGCAATAATAATTGGCCTCAAATAAAGTATCAAAACCAAGTACATGGTTTTATTGAACAACACTGTTAAATACATAATGTAATATGCCTATATTATTTACTGGTAAATTACCGGGAAGTTACCATTAAGAGATCATGTGTGAACATGACCCTATGACCCTTTCACAAATCCCGGTAAATTCGTTCTGGCAATCATATCGCTCTTATGGAGATGACGTGATTACTCTGAGCTGTCTACAAATCTCCGCTGCTTTTTAAATAGCTTTTCTGTGTAAATATGACGCTAGATGGAAATCTTTGACCATTGGGCCTCGCAGCTTTTTCAATGTGTCACGCTCAAGACCCAGGCTTCTTTTCCATTCATCAGCTAATGCGCGTCTCGTGTTTATAAGAGCAAAACATTCTGATTGGCTAGTAATGTTAGTTTGGTTGAGAGTGAAAGCTGTGTTCCTCTCATACATTGGTAGGCGAACTCATGAACTCAAACGTGATATCAAGAAGTGTTTTTAAATGTAGGACGACTTTTTTTTCCTGCAGCCAAACACTGCACGCCGGAGATCCGGCACGGTGCCGGAGAACTTTAAGCCCTGGGTTTGTGAGGTACAAAGGTGCCTGGTTGTTTAATGATTTATATACAAAAATTTAATTCTTATATTTAATTCTAAAACAAACAGGGAGCCAGCGCAAATTTGCAAGTACCGGAGAGATGGAATCATATTTCTTTACCCTTTTTAGAAGCCTCGCCGCCGCATTCTGAACTGATTGTAATCGAGCCAAGGATGCGGCAGAGATGCCCCCGTACAGCGAGTTACAAAAATCCAAACGTGATTTTTGATCCAATTTGTACTGCTTGCTTACTAATTGTAATAAATAAACTGACTTGTATTTATATAACAGAAGTCTGCCTCCCCTGGCATTAATTTATAGCTAAGAACAGACCACGGAGAAGTCTTCTGTGACCTGTTTTGTAAGTATGAACTCAGATGCTTATGAGATAGGACAGATTTGACTTACTTTACCTAACCTGAGAATAAATAAAATAAGGTAGAAGGTGTAGGAAATTTAGCACCATAAAACAACACATAAACACTTGAAAAACATACTCTGCAATGTCACCCCACAGTTAGCTTACCCGTAAAATCAGTAAACACTAGTGAGATTACAATTTCGCAACAGAGCTCTCAGTCATTGATTTAATGATTATTTCAAAAATGTTAAATTAGACAAAATTATAAATATTTAGGTGCCTTTATTGAGCTTGCATTTATCAAGTAATATGTTTCTTGTTTAGATGTGATGCTTGGTTATAATTTTGTGGAATACTTGATTGTGTTTCTGAATTGTTTAATGTGAGTTTACTTGTATAAGCCACTTTTTGTGTGCAGTTATGCTCAGTAATGTTTGTATGTGCTGTAACAAATCTGTTTGCTTCAAGATTAAAGTTGTTTACTGATATAGTGCAACAGCAATAAAAATACATTTCACCAGAAAAATACCAACTTTTTTGTGTGTGCAATAATAATCAATAAATAAATGATTAGTGTATCCACTTTACATTCAAGTTTACTTTGACAGGTTTCTAGCGATTGTAACTCATTAATAAATTGTTCACAGGTGTTCACTTTACATTGAGGTTCACTTTGACAGGTTACTAACGTTTATAACTCATTAATAAATGGTTCACAGGTGTTCACTTTACATTAAGGTTCACTTTGACGGTTACTAATGTTTATAACTCATTAATAAATGGTTCACAGGTCTTCACTTTACATTAAGGTTCACTTTGACGGGTTACTAATGTTTATAACTCATTAATAAATGGTTCACAGGTGTTCACTTTACATTAAAGTTCACTTTGACAGGTTACTAATGTTTATAACTCATTAATAAATGGTTCACAGGTCTTCACTTTACATTAAAGTTCACTTTGACAGGTTACTAATGTTTATAACTCATTAATAAATGGTTCACAGGTGTTCACTTTACATTAAAGTTCACTTTGACAGGTTACTAATGTTTATAACTCATTAATAAATGGTTCACAGGTCTTCACTTTACATTAAGGTTCACTTTGACGGGTTACTAATGTTTATAACTCATTAATAAATGGTTCACAGGTCTTCACTTTACATTAAAATTCACAAGTAACTAATATTGGATTTTAAAATTTTCATTATTAATAGCTCGTGAAGTCATTGTTGTGTTTTATGTCCCTTATCAGTTTTGGTCCCAGTTTATATTAGGTGGCCTTAACTACTATGTACATACATTTAAATTAATCATTTGGTACAATGCATTTATTGTGTACACAAGTTTTTACATTTTACAATATATTTATTAAGCCTTTATAACATGTGAATTAAAAATGGCTCACTATTTGGCAGGTATTGCATTAAAATCACATTTTTTTAATTCATGCATTTATAACTGCTTATCAATGATTTATAATGCATTTGTAAATGAGCTATTAGTCATTTATGAACACCTTTATAAACACTTTATAAAGGAAACCTTAATGTAAAGTGTTACCCATTCTTCTTTAATTGATGTATTCACTTTATTGATTGTATGTATTCTTCTTAAATGATATTTTGTTGTGCCTGGCGAAATAAATATTTCTTGATTCATTTTAGACTCTGAAATCATTATAACTAGTAAATTGTAAGGAGGCTTTTGTTACTGCAAATCTACGGCCAGGATAGATCAAACTGAAGGCTCATGAATGAATTGAGAAGTAGGCACTTCATCTGAGTCCTTTCGATTTCTGTCTATTACTGACGTTAGCAAGTTGTACAGGAAAAAACTACACATTTTGTCAAGAGCAAGCAAGCACAACTAACATTATGATTAAAATACAAATTGCAATAGTAATTTTAGATGTTATAGTCACTTGAATTTAATTAGAATTCAAAGTTTTAATTAATCAAGTGATTTTTTACAGAACCACAAGAAAAGACATACAATACACGCAGGCTGCTGAACTTCGCTTTTCCTTACATGCGCAGTGCTTCAGCTATTTCTAAATCATTTATATCTGAGTTTTTTGTATAGGGAGGTGGATTCCTTTTCTTTTAAGATCTACAGTGTTTTTTCCTCCTGTGTTGAGATTAGAGAGGGAGTCAGGGAAGCATATCTGTATTTTATTTTCTTTAGTAGGAAAGTTATTCCTTGGGGAAAAAACGGGGGGAAAAAACAAATATGCTTTTCTTAGTTATTTTGGCGTTTTCCCCTTCTGAAGCCTTTGTTTGATTATTTCCCGCAGTTTATTTAATAAAATATCTAGTGTTATATTGAAACTGGTGTTGCTGAGCATTTTGTGTATCTGCCCTGGGACCTGGAGACGGCAGCTCTCTCACTATTCTAGATACACACCTCTTCCTACCTCTGGATTTAAAAGGGGGCATGTAACAAATACATGTAAAATAAGTGTAAAAGGACATTTGACAGGGTCTTTTTAACAAATACATTTATTGTGTCTTGACTGATGTTGACATTATTTGTATTGAGTGAAGTACTGGATTTACATGCATTAATTTACCACATGCTCTTATCCAAAGCAATTTACAACTGAGGAATGTAACAACAAGAAAATCATCATAAAGAGGCAGATAGTAATAGAAAGTTTCAGACATCGTTCGGATTAGTACAGGGAGGGATTAAGGAAATGTGAAAGCCTTTTTTTTAATAGGATGCAGTTGAATGTTGATGGAAGAGAGGAGAATTCAAGTCTCTTGAATATTGTCAGGGATTCTGCATTCTGAATAAGGGTGGGAAGATCATTCCAGCAGTAAAGAATAATGATTGAAAATGTTTTGGAAAGTGATTTTGTGCCTCTCTGTGATGGTACCACTAGGCATCACTCACTTGTAGATCTCTGAAGGGGATGTAGATCCGTAAGAGTGAGTGGAAATAGGAGGGAGCTGAAGTGACGTGGGCCCCTTTAGGCTTGTTGAAGATCAGACGTGATGCTGCATTCAGAATCAATTTGCTTTTTTTTTTTACCATTGATTTGCATATAGGTCAGATCAACAGGTCGTAGATTTTAAATTTACTCCAACCATCTGATTACAAGCATTGAGCTTTAGCAATGTCGCCTCATGTTTACATATTCACGTTTATTTTATATCATCAGCCATCTATTATTAATGTATTTTTTGGATGATAATTGAGATTAAGCAGTTTTGATTATAAATGTTTAGTTTTATTAATTAGGCCTGTGTTCAGAAATATGTTGTTTTGATAATTTCACAGTATTGTTTACTGAATCGTTTTTTGTTTTTCTTCTTTTATCCTCTTCTAGTGTATGAGCTTTGCTCATCTGAGAATGTAATAGAAAGTCATCTTTGACAGTGATGTGAGGTGAATCTGAGAGTCTCTGTTCTCTGTCCACTTCCCAGGTAAAGTTTATGTAAACTGTCAATAGCATACCGTTTTGAGTATGCTCTCCATTCATATGGGATCCGTCCCTCTCCATCAAATGTTTTATTGTAGTATTTTTCCAGGTTTTTCTGGAATCTGCACACAAACCACTTCCAGTAGGGCAGTTCAGAGAGGTCAGGAGTGATGCTCCAGTCTGCATAAACTCCTCCTGCTCTTCTGTAATCTTTCAAATTTAACCATCCATTGGGTGATTTAAAATTAAGATCACTTGCCACTAAATCTGTGCAAATATTAGCACAGAGATTCCCTGTGTCTGTGAAATACTTTCCATCAATTCCAATCACTCTGTGTAAAGGAACACTGTGATCTCCATCATGGTTTTTTGTGTCATTGGTGCAGATGGCTTTACAGAACAGACACTGAACCCAACAGCACTGACAGAAGTGATCAATCAGAAGCTCATCTGGTCTTAATTTATAGTCCAGCTTTACTGGAAATGTCTCTGTGTTGAATCTACTGCTGATGTCAGACATTATATAAGTAAGTTCTTGTCTTATCACATCTTCTAGGAGGTTGAAATCATCAACATCATCATGTTTGACTCCACTGAGGTCTTTTTCAGAGAAGATCAGCACATCTGAGAGCTGCTGTCTGAAACTCTTCAACCACAAACCCGCATCTCCTCTGTTCATGTGAACATGTTCAGTAGATTCATGAGCTGCTTTCATGATCTTCTGCTGCAGGAGTTTAATGTTCTCCTCCATCTTGGGTAAAACACTGACACTGAACTTATCAGTGATGTACTGACTGACTTCATCTCTGATGAAACTCTTGAAGTGATCTCTGGGATTATGAATGTAGTTCATGTATTTGTTAAAATCCTCCTCTTCTGCCAGAGTCTTCAGGATGTGTTTCTCCAGATTTGATCTGCTTCCATTCAGAGATTCACAGTTTGATCTCATTTCATCTGTCAGATCTCTGGCAGTCTTCTTGTAGACGCTCTGCTCAATGGGCTCTTTAAGTTTCTGACAGATGATCTCACCAAAAATGGCAATCAATGTTGCTCCATGACAGTGTTTCTGGAAGATACTATAGTACTCTTCTCTCTTTTTCTCAGTATAGAGATCGGGATCATTGGCTTCCCTGAACAGTCTGTGTTGGTGAATAAAAATTGTGTTTGCTCTGTTACAGATGAAATAAACCAAATCCACAAAGAATTCTTCCTGAAATTCATATTTCTCACATTTTTTCTGATGTTCTATTACACTCTTCCTGATGTAATCTGTGAGTTGTTGAATGTAGCTGATGTTGTAGCCCTTCTCTGAAATCTTAAATGACTGAATCATTGTGTCTGTCTTCTGAACAACATCTTTGACAAATGATTTTATTTGGGCTTCATCTTCTGGAGTAAGAGTTGACTCCTTTACATCTCGTTTAGTGCAATTTTTTGAAGACTTTCTGAAAATGACATATTCAGAGTAATTTGGGACAGCAAGAATATTGTTGTACTGGTTGCCCTGTTTGCAGCAACTGAGAACCTGTGTCACATCATTCAGTACGTCAGTATCTGTGATGATCTTCTTCACACTGTTTTCCCAAATCAAGCCAAACTCCTTCTTTAGTGTTTCTTCATCATTTGCTTTGTCTTTGAGTTTTAAGGCAAGTTCTTTGCTCTTTTCAACGAGAGTGTTTTCAAGTTGTTTCCTCTCTTCATTCTTTTTCTTAAGGTCTCGATGTTGAAGAATCTCATTTAATTTCCCTTTTGTCTCTCTCACAATGTTTCCCTGAAGATCTTTGATTTTGGTTTCAAAGGATGTTTTCCACTGAATCAGTATTTCTGCATATGCGTCTTTCTCAAAAAATTCTGACATTGATTTTTTCACTTTTTTACTTGTCTTGTTCAGTTCTCTTTGAAGATCAGTTTCCTCAACTTCATGAATTGCTTCATTTTTTATTTCGTCATGCAGTTTTTTCTCAATTACCATCATGGCATTGTGAAGACTCCTGGACCACTTGCTGTATTCATTCTCCAGTTTCCTGTTGGCTGCAGTCTCCAGAGAATTTCTGAAGCTGAAGACAAATTGTTCCTTCAGTAAAGCCTCCCAGAGATTTTTTATATGATCTTTGAGATGTGTCAGACTCATTTCATGTGATTTTGAAGCATGAGATATAATAGTTTTCTTTAGTTCTTGAATGTTCTCACAGTAGTTTGGGTTTGGCGGTGCCATGGGTGGGTTTCCCTCCCAGAGCTGAGCAAAATACTTCACGTCTTTCTGAACATCAAATTTAATGACATCACTGAAACGTTCTGCATCACAGCCTTCCTCTTCAGCTGCGAGTTTTGTAATTTCATCCAGTTTCTCCTGCAGTCGTCTCCTTCCCTCCATGTTTTTCTCTCTAGCTGTGATGTCTGAAATATTCTGATGCACAAACACACAGCTGGGATTCAGTCTGACCTTCTTCATCCTCATGAAGGCCTGAACAACAATCTGAAGAATGTCCTGCATCTCAGCAAGGTTTTCTCCAAGGATGTTGATCAGCGTTAGATTTGCAAGACCTACAACAAATGTGGCCAATTCATTGTCATGATCTCTTGTTGATCTTCCAGCCAGTTCTGGAGCATGAAGACCCTCAGTGTCAACAACCAGAATATAGTCAAATTTGATCTGTGTTTTCATCTCGTCTGAGACTCTGACCAGCTGCATGAAAGCTCCTCTGGTGCACCTGCCAGCACTGACGGCAAACTGGAGTCCAAACATGGCGTTCAGCATGGTGGATTTCCCAGAGCTCTGAAGCCCTAAAACTGACAGCACAAAGACTCTCTGGTCTCCCAGTTTCTGGACGAGCTGATCTAGAACAGCAGAGATCCAGATCACAGGAACATGAGCAGCGTCTCCATCCATCAGCTCCAGTGGAGATCCAGAGATCATCATCTCTGCTGCAAGACTCGGGAGAGAAGATAAGTCTTTCAGGTCTTTCTTGTTCTTCTCCACAGATTCACATGATTCATAGATTTGACCAATTTCCCTCATGATGTGCTCCAAACCAAAGGCTGCAGCCTGAAGTTCCTCAGATATTGTCTCAAGTTCAGTTTGTTCAGTTTTGAGATACTGAAACTTATCACGATTCTCTTTCAGTTTTAAGACTGTTGACCACTTTACATCATACTTGTGGTGTAGAGCAGAAAGATCAGCTGATGTATGCTCATCCAGGAGAATTTTGAGCCATTTGAGAAAAAACATCTTCTGATGTTGATCATACAAGTTAATTTCTTTAATGAAGCGCTTTATGAAGTCACTGATGTGAAATTCATGCTGTTGGTGACGAATTTCTGTGTTTTTTCTTCTTATTTCCCTTTCTGTCTTATCTCCTTGAGGTCGATGCAGTTCTTTGTTCTTCTGACACCACTGATGCCACAGTTTCTGATGAGGCAGAAATGATTCTTTGACTTTTGTCAGATCTTTGTTCCCCAGTAGACTCATTATCTGCTGTGCTGCTTCTCTTCCTCTCCTGCAGTCATCATCATCTTCCTCATCTACTCTGATATCTGAGTGTTTGGACACATCTTCAAGTCTGAAAGTGGAAGACGATTCTAAGAGACAAGCGTTTATAGCTTTTCTGAGTTCTTCAGATACATCTGACTGACTTCTGTCTTTCAGACCAATTATGAATTTCCTTTTCTTCATCTCAATTACAGTAGATTTATCCTCAGGAAAAAGACAAATGAGTAGTTTTTTGTCTTTGTAGAGGTTTTTAATTATTGATGCATTTCTGTCATACTTGTCCGTTCGTGATAGAAGAACAACATTGACTGAGGCCATTTCAGTGAGGATCTGCAGCTGTTTCTCATGTTTTCCTGCATCACCGTGTAGATTACAGAACGCAACACAGTCAGTGAATTTATCCGTGTTTTTCCCAGAGGGGCAGAACCAGGCGATCTCCACCACTCCATCCATCAGGACTCTGGATGTGCTGCTGCCTGGGCAGTTCCTGTGGAAGAACGTGTTGTGTTTCTCATTGATCAGATCATTCATCAGCTGAGACTTGGATGAAGACACAGAGCCAAACCTGAAGAAAAACACCATTGGAGTTTCTGCCTTGTAGATCGGCTGGGTTTGACTGATGATTTCATTGTTGTTTCTCATCTTCCAGCTCTTCTTGATTTGTCTGAATGTCCAGAGAGGAAACTCAATCTGCCGTGTGAATGGATCAGGAACAAGCAGAGGCAGAGCGTACTGACACTGGGACAGTTTAGTCACCATCAGCTGCTTCAGGAAACCATCAGCACAATGAAACACTGCCATCTGAACATCCATCGGGTGAACAGGGTCAGACTGATTTGATGCTTTGTCTGACGGAGAGAGGTTTCCGAAAACATCATCAAAAATATCACTCTCTTCTTCAGAGAAGTCGTTGTCTGTTTGTTGTGTTTGATCCTGTTTGTTGGTCTCTTTAGTTTGAATGTATCTTGCTCTGTAGTTCATCATCAGTAGTTTTTGTATGAAAGTCTGAATCAGCTCCTTTTCAGAATAAAACTCATGGGACTGTAATGAATGTTCAGTTATCTGAAGAACATCTGCAGCTCTTAATTTATTGATGTGCTTGACTTCAACATGGAGTTTGCGAAATAACTTCTCCATTTTTACGTCTTTTCCTTCTGTAGGTGTTAATCTGAACAGATTCCTGCTGTTTCAATGTCCTTATAATTTCCCTGAAAAAGAGATTAACACTTTATTTACTATGGTGTTAAACAACAGAATAAATCTAAAATAATTAGGCTGCTTTCTCTTAAATTTTTTATTATTTCTAAAACTTTATCTTGTGTAGTTTTTGCCTTTATGGAAAATCAGATAACTGAAAACACATATAGGGCCATACTGTTCTAAAGAGCAGTATATGGCAATACAGTGCGTGCATAATTATTAGGCATATTGATATTCTGATCAAATTTTTTTCCAAGCGCATTTTACCAATTCCAAACCACATCAATTAATCAAATTAATAACTACTAATAATTTTGTATTTAATAATTTATAAGTGATATATAATTGTCCATGAAGGCTGGAAGTGAAAAACTCCTTATATTCAGTTGTGCATAATTATTAAGCAGGTTTTCTCTTACAGATCAAATGAGCCAAAAAACTGCTTTAACTCAGACTGAAAAGTAAAAAAATATTAAATGCCCATGAGAAGGATGCAGAAGAATTTGCAAAGTTAAGGCATGACCATTGGACAGCAAAATGCTCATTGGGTCAGCACGGTCAGAAAAAACAGGTGGAGAAGAAAAGACACGTTAACTGCAAAATAATTAAGGTGAATAATTAGGTGTGAAACCATCAGGAACCATTAGGTCTCCAGCACCATTTTTGTAGGGCCTCTGCGAACAGACACAAATGAACTCTCCGCATTCCACCGGAAAATCTAAAGATTCTCCTCCCCAGCCATCTGCGGTCATAAAACTAATACAGGGCCAGTTCAGTGTCTCAGCAGTTCCTGTTCCCTTTAGCTTATCTTCTCAAGAGACTCAAAGAAAAGCAGTGCTAAGACCCTAACTCAAACTAGGATACAAACTATCTTTGTTTTACGGGCTTTCAGGGACCAGATGCGTGATACCATGACCATTTAACACATAAATTGATAATCCCGTCAACAAAAGAAACAATTTTATATCTCCACGTCCAAATGAGAAGAATAGCAGGTCTATGACCAGGAACTTTTTACAACCTCCCTGACCTCAGGATTTTCTCTGTGATCCCCTTTCTCTAAATTCCAGGAAAACGCGTGCTTCTCTTCGGTCAGACAAAGGGACATAAAACTTACAACAGACAATTTCAAAAGACAATCATTTAAGTATAAAAATGCAACTATATTCACAAATAATATGTTGTATGCATTATATATGCTTGAGGTGTTAAAATGTAACCTTGCAACTTTAATCAATGTGTTTAACCCCTTTTAGCAGATAAAGCTATTGATAAGTTAAGTTTAGTGTTAAATGAAAGCTTGTGATAATTGCAGGTATGAATGAAAAATTGGTATCCGGCATCATTTTCTGGTGATAATATTGTTTATAAGAAGTTATTAAAACTTGCAGAAATACTCCCCACGGGAAACATGTGTTCCATGCCTAATCAGGGAACAGTGCGGGGCGTGGCTAAGCCTTGCAAGTAATGTCTGATTGGAACAACGATCTGGGGGACGGACTTATGCAGCGGATTAAAACTCAATTCAAAATGAATTCAACTGCCTTTCGGCTCTTTCGCATTTGTGTTAAGCGCGCTCCAACTTGCGCTTACAAACGGCACCATCAAGCGATCGGTCATCAAGAACTCAAACACTCCGTTGAAGCTTCATGAATGCCAGAGATCTTCGAAAGCCTAAAGTCTTGCAAACTTAAACTCTCTCAGAAGAACTGCTAAAGCCTCTGCGTCACCAGGAAACCAACCAATGGGGCTCTCCCAAAAGGACGTCATCCAGACGTCATCTCAGCAACCAATCCGGAGCTCCGGAACTCCCTCAGGCAACGAGGAAATCCCCTCCACTTCTCAGCTGTTACAAACGCAAGTAACGAACAAGGTCTTTTATCTGCTGAAATCGGTGCTAAACTAATTAAGCAGTAAACGTAAGACAAATCTCTGCTTTGTGATTCTCTCAGATTGAATTTAAAGAACTCGTGGAAAAACTAGTGTTAGAACTTTTGGAACTTCATGCAAACTCCGTTAACTCTCATTCTTCAGAACTGTATGTGTGTGTGTGTTTAGCTTAGTTCAGTGTAATCTAGAATAACCAATAAATTCTTGTTTCATTTATAAAGAAGTATTGTCTTGTGTCGTGAAAGTTAAAACTCTGCCCAGATCACGTTACCTAGCTCGTAGCTTGTAACTTATCAAAAGCATGTTGTGGCGAGGGGGGCATGGTTCAGCGAGGTCTGCACCGGGAGAGAGAGGCAGGAGACGAGCGGTGCGTAAGTAGGTCAAGCGCAAATGATAATCACCTGTGTCTCATTTCAGTAATTGGTGTGGAGAGACCGGATAAAAGGGGCCACCTGGAGCATGGAAGGCAGAGAGAGAGACTGACTGGGAACGCGAGCCACACGGGAAGCTGGGCTACTGGAGCACAAAGCATATATAGAGCTATATTCTGAGTTATTGACGGACTGTTTGAATGCGCAGTGAGTGCCTTGTTCTGTTGTATATACCGAGAGACTTAAATAAAAACTCGCGTCCCAGTACGCCAACCCTGTCTTCTTCCTTCCGCCCTCTTGAACCGTATCACACATGTATTAACCCGTGGCCAGGGAAAATACAAAATATTCAAATTGTTAATATACATGGACGTTAACGTCTTGCTGGACGAATAGTTGATAAAGTGTAAACTGTCAAATTTGAAATCAGTTCTAATCAGGTTGACTTTGAATCTTCAGATTCGATTCCTCTCAAAACCTGAGCTAAAATAATAATAATTAATTCCCTTATAAAAAGTTAATTTCTTACATTTTTCAAAACTACAACCTACCTGAAGTCTCCAGAAGTGCAATGTGTCTCTCACAACGTGGTTCTCAGAGACTTTGCTTGGGTAAAAAAATCCTAAAATATTACCCTCACTTAGGAACAATCCCATTTCTACACCTACCCCTCTGTTTCGCGCGTTCACGTGAAGGGGGTGTCTCTGTTCTCTTTTAGTTGGAGGCGTAGGGTTAGGGGGAAGGGCCAGATAGCCCTTCAAACGAAGATTTTTCGGGACCACACTTCAAACGAAGGGGTAAGAGAATTATCTCAGCATACAGCGGCAATGGCTGCCCGAGCGAACAAGAACCATGAATGTAAGCATTTTTGGCATTAACCCTCTGGGGTCGACAAAAGCACCGGCGCGTTTTGTGGCAATTCTTCCTGATAACACCTAAAGGAACGTAAAGTCCCCCTGTAGTCAAATATTTTATCCCTTGTTGGAACCATTGAGCATTATGTTGTCAGCAAGTCGTTTCCCATCGTGCTTTTGGTCAGCACAGCTGGGGAAGAGCAACTGTGCTTGACTGCACGGTTGACTCGCTGTTGCGAGAGATTTTTGGCATACGTCGGCATGACATCAGAGCAAGGCAGACTGCTCTGTATGCCGGTTGGACACATTTCCAACCGGCATACATCTTGTGATAGGTTCTGCGCAGATTTGCTCATCTCAAACGAGCCTACTAATTCTTTTTGCACCTGGACTAAATGTTTTCAAAAGTAATCAACCAATCAGACTTCCATGACTTACAGATGAAAATGCTACGTGAAATCAAACTGGCTGAGAGAGAAGTGCACTGGAATTCTTTTGACAATCAAAAATGGATCTGCAATTTCGTTACAATTTAATAATATTTAGCAATATTAATCAAATGTATATTAGAAATGGCTAGGATCCAAAAACAACATATTAGCCTATGGCTCCTAAGAGATCAGTATGCCATATTATGTCAGATACCTCAACTGAATTTAAAATCAGTACAATGAGTTCTCAATATGTACAATGATGCCAATAATAAGTAACAATTATAATGTTTCCTATCAAATCAACATCAAATACAAAATGTAATTGATACATAAGATATAACAATAAATGATGTGATAGAATCACTGTTTGGGCATTTATTTACATTTAGTCATTTAGCAGACGCTTTTATCCAAAGCGACTTACAAATTAGGACTATGGAAGCAATTAAAATCAACAAAAGAGCAGTAGCAAGTTTTTTTTAAATATATATATATAATAAATAAAATGAAAACAGAGAGTAGAAAAAGAATAGTGCAAGCTGTTAGAGGCCTTTTTTGATTCTTGAAGATGGCTAAGGATTCAGCTGCTCGGATTGAGTTGGGCTGGTAATTCCGCCAGAAGGGAACATTTAATTTAAAAGTCTATAAAAGTTATTTTGTGCCTCTTTGGGATGGCACAATAAAGCGACGTTCACTTGCAGAATGCAAGCATCTAGAGGGCACATAAGTCTGAAGTAATGAATTTAGGTAAAGGGGTGCAGAGCCAGTGGTGGTTTTGTAGGCAAACATCAATGTCTTGAATTTTATGCAAGCAGCTATTGGTAGCCGGTGAAAATTGATAAACAGAGGAGTAACGTGCATTCTTTTTGGCTCATTAAAAATTAATCTTGCTGCTGCGTTCTGGATTAATTTGAAAGGTTTGCTAGAACTGGCTGGAAGACCTGCCAAGAGAGCATTGCAATAGTCCAGCCTGGACAGAACAAGAGCTTGAACAAGGAGTTGTGAAGCATGTTCCGAAAGAAAGGGCCTGATCTTCTTGATGTTGAATAAAGCAAATCTGCAGTACCGGACAGTTTTAGCAATGTGGTCTGAGAAAGTCAGCTGATCATCAATCACAACTCCAAGGTTTCTGGCTGTTTTTGAAGGAGTTATGGTTGATGACCATCACCTTCAACTCAACCTTGCCAAGTCAGAACTGACTGTGGTTCCAGCAAACCCATCAAGAAATGTCTGTTAGACAAGCTGAGATGCAAGCAGCTATCGTCGGATCATCAGGATGGAATGAGAGGTAGAGCTGAGTGTCATTAGCATAGCAGTGGTATGAAAAGCCATGTTTCTGAATGACGAAACCTAATGATGCCATGTAGACAGAGAAGAGAAGTGGTCCAAGAACTGAGCCCTGAGGCACCCCAGTAGTTAGATGCTGCGACTCTGACACCTCAATTAGAAGAGAAGTGGTCCAAGAACTGAGCCCTGAGGCACCCCAGTAGTTAGATGCTGCGACTTTGACACCTCAATTCTCCAAGATACCTTGAAGGACCTATCTGAGAGGTAAGACTCAAACCCCTGGAGTGCGGTTCCTGAGATGACCTTTGCCAATAGGGTTGACAGGAGGATCTGGTGGTTAACTGTGTCAAAAGCAGAGGACAGATTCAGCAAGATAAGTATTGAAGATTTGGAATCTGCTCTGGCCAGTCTTAGGGCTTCAACAACTGAGAGCAAGGCAGTTTCGGTTATAAACATTATAATGAAACCAGACTGGTTGCTGTC
>NW_015506658.1:109645-110708 GCF_001515645.1 Sinocyclocheilus grahami | reverse complement strand
TGGAGACTTCTGCCTCAGAGAGTGAAGAGAAGGATGTGAACGAGTATGTTTGCTGGTAAGATACGCTTGACAGATTGTGGTGTGGAAAATTGTGCACTGAAGGTTTTAATTTTATTAATGAAGAATGTGGCAAAGTCATCAGCTGTTAGTGTTGATGAAGGAGGCGGAGGAGGACAAAGGAGCGATGAAAATGTTTTAAAGAGCATGCGAGAGTTAGACGAATTGTTAATTTTGTTACGGTAGTATGTCCTTTTAGCAGTGGAGACATTAGCAGAGAAGGAGGAGAGGAGTGACTGATACACATTAAGGTCAGTAGGATTTTTTGATTTGCGCCACACCCTTTCAGCAGCCCTGAGCTTAGAACGATGTTCGCGGAGAACATCAGATAGCCAAGGGGCAGACGTGGTGGTATGGGCTAGCCTGGAAGATAAGGGACAGACAGTGTCTAAACAAGATGTAAGAGTGGAGCAGAAAGTATCAGTAGCACTGTTAGCATCAAGAGATTAGAGGAAGCGAAGATGGAACCATAGCAGATAGCCGGGAGGGTGAGAGTGAGCGTAGGTTACGTCGAAAGATGACATGTGGAGGGGTATGTGTTGTGTCAGGAACCATGTTGAGGTTAAGAGTAAGGAGGAAGTGATCCGAGGTGTGCAGTGGAGTAACCAGCACATGATCAGTGGAGCATTGCCGTGTGAAAATAAGGTCCAGTTGGTTGCCTGATTTGTGAGTAGCCATAGTTGACACTCGGTTGAGATCAAAAGAGACAAGCAGAGTGTGGAAGTCTGCAGCCTGAGGTTTATCTAGGTGGATGTTGAAGTCTCCAAGCATAACTAGGGGAGTGCGATCCTCAGGAAAGTTTGAGAGCAGCGTATCTAAATCATCCTAGAAGTTATGTATTGGTTAGTTTAGTTTTTTTCCATGAAAACCCATTTCATATTAGCTACAAATTCAATGGCACTCTCCTCTAAGACAGTGAATATACAGTTATATGACAGTTACAGAGAACTACATTGTCTGCAAATTCATTAAACCCATAGTTGTCTTAAATCAGTTTATATATATA
>NW_015506658.1:107964-109484 GCF_001515645.1 Sinocyclocheilus grahami | reverse complement strand
GTGAGATAGTGAGATACTATATATATATATATATATATATATATATATATATATATATATATATATATATATATATATAATATAAATCCGGATTTAAGACAACACATACACATACATATATTTATTTATGACCACATGAACTTTAAGACTCGTGTACTTTTTTGTTTGTTTGTTAAGATAAATCGCTAAGAGGGGTTTAGTCAAAGATTAGTCCATGTGCGAAAATAATTATTAGGCTTGTTCGAGATGTTTGTGCTATAACAATGCACTCTTGACATTTGTCAGTAAAATAACAGCATACATACCCATTTACATAAAAACTACCTTAAATTGTAACTTATGTACTGCCTGTGCATGCTTTGTGGAAGACAGCCTGCAGCTTTTGGCGGTTTTCTATCTCTTTATTGTACTTGTGCATCTCACTGAAATGGTTAAAAGGTAAATTATTTTATCATTGTACATTGTGTGATGTAAATTGCTTAGCCTATTGAATCCGTGTATCATTCGGTCATTCGTTTTTTTATTTAATATTGAAAGTACAAAAATGAGAAAATGGCTCCTTTTTCGTTTTTTTTCCAGAAAAACGAAAATTCAGCTTAAATTTTCGTTTTTCGTTCATGGGTGGAAAAATGAATAAACAGCTTGAATATTCGATTTCTACACGTGGGTGGGAATTAAACACCCCTTTCTGCTGATTGGTCAGCCGAAGATCAAACCGTGCCGTGTGCAGCGATACTTGCGTGCAGTATCACGCAGCAGAATAATAGTCCTCCACTGCTGCAGTTGTATGGATCCTTAAGCATTTATTGCAACTACATTTCATCTTTTTTCATCAAACAAACACAACTCATACTGGGGCAGAGTCTAGACAGGGCTTTCTTCTGTGTAGATATAAATTATATTCTTTGCATCAGCTGGGCATGGCAGGGTATGATATGACAGCTGTCATAGCCTACCCTGCTCACCCAGTAAGTCTGTTTGTTTGTTTGTTTAATTAAGAAATTAATTAATTAATTCCTTTCAAAAAAATATTTTAAACACTAAGACAAAAAGGAAAGAATAATAAATTGGCTTAGGCCTATATACAGTATACCCAAGCCTATATATACCCATGTTCACGCAAGAACTGTCATTCTGACTGACAACCGGAGAACAACAGATATTAAATAGCCTACTGTTAGAGTTTTATAATGTAGTCTTGTGTTTTATTAAAATCGATTATAATTGATATCTCAAAAGGATATCCACTCGCACTGCAAAGCAAGATTTTCATAAAATATAATAACTTGCCATTTCAGTTTGTTTCTCACCAAACCCTCAGTATACCTTCAGAATTCTTGGAATATAAGCCACGAGATGCATATGAATTTTTTACCACAGATATGCATCCGCTTCAAAAAAAAAAAAAAAAAGTCACCATTCTCTGCCATTAAATTGGCAAGCGCGAGCAGGACATTTTTGTGTTATTAAGTAATAAGCTTTTAGAACAACATTAAGGTGAGTAGTCACTCTAGTTCACA
>NW_015506658.1:106528-107507 GCF_001515645.1 Sinocyclocheilus grahami | reverse complement strand
TGGACCCCCTATCACTTTAAGAACCGCTGGTCTACACAGAAGAAAGACCTGTCTAGACTCTGCCCCTGTACGAGTTGTGTCGAGCTATTCATTAGTCTGTTTGATGAGAAAAATATGAAATTGATCAAATGGGTTATTAATCCAACAACTGCAGCAGCGGAGGACTATTATTCTGCTGCGAGATACTGCGGAAGAACTGATGAAGGCACGGTTTGATTTTCGGCTGACCAATCAGCAGAAAGGGGCGTTTAATTCCCACCCACATGTAGAAATCGAATATTCAAGCTGTTTATTAATTTTTCCACCCATGAACGAAAAACGAAAATTTAAGCTGAATTCTCATTTTCATTTTTTTTTTTAAGGAAAAAGGGGCCATTTTCTAATTTTTCTACTTTCAATATTAAAAAAAAAAAACGAATGATCGAATGATACACAGATTCTATTGTAATGTTGGGTTTTGCGTTTCGTTCATACAGTGTTTGTTTGTGTGTGTTTCAGTAGAATGTTAATGCATTAAGCATTTTGGAAACATCAGTCAAGGAGCATTGACCATCAATTCAGTGGGGTAGCAACAAATAGATATACCACTTAGAGCAGAATATCTGCATTTCACTCAAGTTCAAGTTTCTATCATTCTGTTCATATATTTAATTAAAATATAGTCTGGGAACTAACTTAAATGTGACCTGTGCTGTCAAATGTCACAATGAGCAAATAAAAAAAGTAAAAATTATTTTTATTTTCACATTGTCCATTAAAAGACCTTCAAAATGATGTAAGTTTGTTTTTGTTTTTTTTGGAATGGGATAAATAAAAAATGACTGAGCTACACCTGCTTGAAGGCAGCAAAGTCAATTTTGAGAAAAATCGAGTTAAAGTTTTCTGAATATTTTCCAAAGCAAAATTGCCTAGCAACATTGCATCCTTCCTCCACTTTTTTTAAAGGGGTGGTTCATTGCGATTTCACTTTTTTAACGTT
>NW_015506658.1:99571-106518 GCF_001515645.1 Sinocyclocheilus grahami | reverse complement strand
CTATAGCAAATTATTTCTTGGACCCCCTATCACTTTAAGAACCGCCGGTCTACACAGAAGAAAGAACGAAAAACGAAAATTTAAGCTGAATTCTCATTTTCATTTTTTTTTTAAGGAAAAAGGGGCCGTTTTCTAATTTTTCTACTTTCAATATAAAAAAAAAAAACGAATGATCGAATGATACACAGATTCTATTGTAATGTTGGGTTTTGCGTTTCGTTCATACAGTGTTTGTTTGTGTGTGTTTCTGTAGAATGTTAATGCATTAAGCATTTTGGAAACATCAGTCAAGGAGCATTGACCATCAATTCAGTGGGGTAGCAACAAATAGATATACCACTTAGAGCAGAATATCTGCATTTCACTCAAGTTCAAGTTTCTATCATTCTGTTCATATATTTAATTAAAATATAGTCTGGGAACTAACTTAAATGTGACCTATGCTGTCAAATGTCACAATGAGCAAATAAAAAAAATAAAAATTATTTTTATTTTCACATTGTCCATTAAAAGACCTTCAAAATTATGTTTTTTTTTTTTTTTTGGAATGGGATAAATAAAAAATGACTGAGCTACACCTGCTTGAAGGCAGTAAAGTCAATTTTGACAAAAATCGAGTTAAAGTTTTCTGAATATTTTCCAAAGCAAAATCGCCTAGCAACATTGCATCCTTCCTCCACTTTTTTTAAAGGGGTGGTTCATTGCGATTTCAATTTTTTAACGTTAGTTTGTGTGTAATGTTGCTGTTTGAGCATAAACAATATCTGCAAAATTTACGAAGCTGAAAGTTCAACGCAAACGGAGATACCGTCTTTTAAAATTCTGGCAGTTTAATGCCTACAAAAACGGCTGGTAGGGACTACAACGAGTTACTTCCCGGGTTCAGGAAAAGATAAGTCCGTTTCTCAGAGAAGGGACAGAGCGGTGTGGAATAAAGGTAAATTATGTGAAAAATAATGTTTTTTTTTTTTTAAACGAAGCATCAACACATGTTAAACTGCACTCCATAAACACAATCAAGCCTAGGAAAAAACCCAGTGAACCACCCCTTTAAAAATAGTAATTACTATATTAATAATCACAATATAGCTATTTTTAAGGGGCAGTCGTGGCCTAATGCATAAAGTCGGACTTGTAACCCGAAAGGCCGTGGGTTCAAGTCTCAGGTCCGGCAGGAATTGTTGGTGGGGGGAGTGAATAACCAGTGCCCTCCTCCGCCTTCAATACCACGACTGAGGTGAAACCCTTGAGCAGTGTTGCCAGATTGGATGGACGACCTCCAGCCCAAACGCTCACGAAAAAACGCCCAAAACTTTAACTGTCAAAATAATGTGATGGAATATGTAAATCAAGGTTGATAAGGGCCATTTTAACTCCTAAAAACAAAATAATGACGACAAAATTATATAAATATAACGTTAGATAAATTTCCCAGGTAAACGGATCAAATCGGGGCAAATAGCTTACATTAAAGAGAATTAGGCTACCGAACATGAATAAAATATGCAAGCAGACAGTGTCAAAACGGCAATCAAGAAATTACCGATACCCTCGAAACAACACATGCATGATTTTCAATGTCAGCAGTCAGAATAATCCAATTTAAATGCAAAAAGTGCCCAATATAAGTAATAGGAAAAAGCAACGTATTTAGCAGGTATTTCACACTCGTTCATGCACACACCATGACAGTCAAAATTGTGTCATTCATTGATACATACTGAATTATAATCCGACAATTAAAAAAAAAAAAGAATAACAACAACAATAATGCGCTTACCTTCGTGTCACTCTATAATTTTCCACAGAACTAGAGGAAGCCTCTTGTTAAGTTGATATTGTAGAACATAATACAGAATTTTGCACAGTCAAAACTAATCAAGTCTATTAGTTTTCAAGGATTTATCAATCTGGACCGTTTAAAAGATAAAAGACAGGACATATTTAGTTTTGGTTTTGATTCATTCAAATGTGCTCTGATTTCGGAGTTGCAGTGATAGAGCCTTCGTGTCATCTCACTCCACAATAATTCACGTTTTGAGAGTCGAGTCACTCTCCCACTCTTTAACTTATATTTAGGCATTGTGATTACTTGAATATACAGTCATACTACATTCAAAATCAGATGTTATAACTTATCACGCTAAAAACCTGTCACTCATGAATCATAATGTCTGTCTGCTGAGCCCTCGTGATAAATGCGGCTGTCGACGTTTACATCAGCACCAGCGCCTCTGTGGTGTGTGTGTAGTATATTTGAATACTACTTGCATACATGCATACTAATTGTTGTATTTGTTAAACAGTTAGCCTATGCAATTTATATGTTTGAAAACCGCCAAACTGACCCCAAACCAGCCCAAATTTTGTCCACCCGCCCAAGCCAATTTTTACCCGTGCAATCAAATTCAAAACCGCCCGATCTGGCAACACTGCCCTTGAGCAAAGCACCGAACCCCCAACTGCTCCCCGGGCGCCACAGCAATATGGCTGCCCACTACTCTGGGTGTTTGTTCACTGCTGTGTCTGTGCACAGGGGTTAAATGCAGAGCACAAATTCTGAGTATGGGTCACCATACTTGGCCACACATCACTTCACTTTTTCTTAATAGTGCATTACTTTTTTCATTTTGCATCTAAACAAAAGCATTCAAGTAAGAAAAACAAATAATCAAATGTAAAAATTACTTTAGTGTGTTCATTACCAAAAAAATAAATAAAAATTTTTACTCCAAAAGCAGTTTAATCAAGAGCAGCGAGTGATTCCCTTTTTTATCTTTTGATTAATATTTATACGACAGATGGCCTATTTTAAGACCTACTGCAATGAACGGATCTAATATAATGTTTACAGATCAGATGTTTTCCCCCAACAGTTACGTAAATGTTCACTTAACACATAACATTATGTTTGGGTGAATACTTAAATACTGTAATTCTGTGTAGGCTGTATACATATCTGGATCGCTTGACTTCAGAGGTGCCTTTATGTGCGTGATTCATGTCAGTCAGTGCAAAAAGGTACTGCTCTAAAAAAAAAACTTACAAATAATGATACATTTAGATGATTAATTACTATTTGTAGCATTGGAATCGCTAGACGAGCACTTAATGAACTCATTTTTGTGAAAACTTCAAATTTGGCATCTATAAAAAAAAATTCCGCCTGTAGCTCAAAATGAGCTTTCCAGCTTATTTTTCCAGCATGGGTCCCAAATACATTTTTATCATACAAAGAGGGTTGACAAATCAGACAACAGGGGCAATTCGGGTTCACCCACATGCACACCAAACATTCAATCCGTAAACTCTTTCATGAACAAAACAAGGAAATTAATCTTATCAAGCTGAATTCTCATTATTTTGCTTCTTAAAATGAAAGAAAACAGTAGAAATTTCCAAGCGATTGATTAGGTTAAATGATAATCCCCAAATGTGATATGTGGGTTTTAAATAGCAGAATAAAGAAATAAAGTTAGGTTTACCTAGGTTTACTAAAACAGCAAAAAGCTGGTTTAAATGTAAGACTGGTCAGTTTTAAACAAGGTGTAAAGTACGATAAATAAACCTTAATATTGTTTAAGATTAATCATCAGTGAACCCTGCCCTAAGATTCATAAATGAACTATTCACTGAACATGGCATGCACAATTATAAAATCCACACATACACAGATGTTCGCTCATTTCTCTAAATGGGGACATTACATCAACTTCTACTGTTTTATATGCAGCAAATTATAAATGAAAAACTAAATGTTTTCAATTCATAAATAAAGACAAACCTGCATATGGAAGGCTTCCCTCTCTGTGTCATCAGTTCAGTTATATGCTGAAAAGGTTAGTTCTCTGATAAACGTATCTATTTATAGGAAGTGGAAAAGGTTTGCATTCGTAAAAATCACCTAACATTTCAGAATAAAAGTGAAAGTATTTTGTGTTATTTGTGGTGATGTCTATGAGTGCAAAACTTTCTGTCTCTGATAAACATGTCTATAAGGTGGAAAAGTTTTGCATTTGTAAAAATCACCTAACATTTCAGAATGAAAGTGAAAGTGTTTTGTGTTATTTGTGGTGATCAGGGATTGAAATTAACTTTTTTACTTTTTTTTACTTTTTTTCTTAAGGATACCGCGGACAGCTGACTCCTAAAGTTTTTGATATTCTTCATATTCTGTGTGGTCAGTTCACAGCAGTGATAGAAATTAATCTTTTCCAATAAGTTTAGATTGATTTGTACCTTTTATGGGCATTTTTACCTTTATAAATCCAAGTGTGCATCATCTTTTGAGTCAAATTCTTACATTTAATCAGGCAATTATAATAATACTACATTTAGGCTGTTACTAAACAAATTAAATCAGTAGCAGCAAGTCACTGCGAATGAACCGAATCATTTAAACGGTTGATTTTGCTCAGAGATGCAAAAGAGCGCTGTGTTTGGAATGTTTTCTGTTGGCGAAATAACGCAAAAACAGCCAATATGGTGTCTAAAACGTAAGTCTTGATATTAACTAATATCTTGATACTCTTGATATTAACTTATTTATTTTATACAACAGTTCAATAAACAATATCACATTTGTAACCATGCTGATTTTTTTTTAAACGGCACTCTTCGTGTGATATTAACTATATGAATTGATATAAATATATACATTTTCCAACCCCCTTATCTTGAATTATGTGATCATTCGTAATGCATATTAACAGAATCATGCAATGAAAGAATGCACTCTAAATGCGCACAGCACAAAGTTAGTCTAACCAGACTACATCACGTCGCGTATGCGTGCACTTTGTAACTTAGGTGTGTTTTGTTTGGTTTTTGCAATATATTCGATAATGTCATGTCTCACGAGTTCAGTATTTGCGCTAAACCTGCGCAGATTTGGCTTGCATGAACTTCCCAAAGAAATTAATGAGTGAACATAATTTACGAAAAGTAACCCGCTAAACTGGCTAGTGATTTGACAGCGTTACCCGCCACAGCTGATTTTTACCGTTATTTGGCGGGTGTTAATTTCAAACCCTGGTGGTGATGTCTATCAACTGATTTGAATGAACTGAACATTTGTGCTTTTTGATATTTCTGCTTAAAGTTATTAATACTTTTATTTTTGCTCATGTGAATTAGCTCCTAGACTATATTTTCTGATTGTTGAAGAGACTGATAGAAAAAGTTATGAAAAGCTCCTGAAGTATAACTGGAATGAAATGTAGAGGAAATTTTGCCATATACTGCTCTCTAGTCTCGCTTAGCCAGACCTTCAGACTGACGGCTGAAGGTCTGGGAACTTTGGCCACTTTGAATGGCCAAGTCCCGCCCAAGAGGCCATATGACTGACGGGTAAAGCAACCAATCACGTTTCGTTTTGTTCCGCGTCATGTTTAGGGGCATGGAAATGTCACCACAATATAGTGATGGGAAGTTCGGATCATTTTACTGACTGACCGTTGAGTCTCGTTCAACAAAATGAACAAATCTTTTTTCGAGTCATTTCGTTTAATTAAATTTAATTACATTTCATTTAAATTTCATTTTGTTCATTTTATCAAAATATAATTAAAATGTTATGTGTTACTTCCCTAACACGTCTACTACTTACGCAAACGTTGATCACACCTCAAACAATACAAAACTATAATGCATTGTTTACCTGGGTCTTCAGCCTATGATTAACGTTAGCTCACCTCACCTCTTATCTGACAAGTCTTTGGGTTCGAGTCATTCGTTCATCACGTGACAGCCCCATAAACTTAACCAATGCAATCTGAGCCGGAAAGAGAATCGATTAGTTCATAGGCTTGTTCGACTTCATTCGCTGCCGCAAAGATCGGCTGCCGCCTGACAAAAGCAATGCATTCTGGTTAAAACATTTGTCCAACTTTGATCGGTGCTGCAGCTGCCTTACGATCACATGTGCTATCAAAGTACCGCGAGAGCAAAACGAGACCAGCCGCCGAGGTCAGTTGCTCAAAAGATGACGACACGCTTTATTCTTATTGGTCAGATTCTGTGATGACAAGCACGACGTGTGTTGCGTGTTTATTCTAACAATTCAATTCCAGTAATGCTCACAAATCTGTGTTTTTATAACAGTAAAACCTTTTTTAGTGTTGTCGCAGTTATCTTGAGTCATTTTTTATCAAAAACACTGATAAAAGCATATGAAGAGTTTGGTTCCAAATTGAGTTTCCGCCAAAATCAGTATTGTATCTGGTCGGTATTGAAAAGTAAATTTTTAATTTTACACAAAATGTGATATCCACCGAGTTATTATCATGTTTTCTCCCTTATCTTTCCAAACCGCGACAAACGCCAGTCTCCCTTCTCTGTAGAATGCGATATATCCACTCAACCAATCACAGCGCACCATTCCACGCACTTTAGACAGTAATGGCGGCACTTTGAATATCCTAGTTTGGCGGCATCCTAGTTTTCCTCATCTACTTTGTTCTTTGTGATCAACAAACAAACAAAAAAATTGGGCTGCACGATAAATCGCATGTGATTGTCATGCGCATCTCGTCAGTAAAGCCGGTTCTGTGATTAGTAGTAAATCTCCATCATATGCTTTCAGATGGACAGCATTTAATACACAGAGCCGTAGATCACTGACAAGCTACGCAATATCGCGTTCATAATCGTAGATGAATCGCATTTGATTGTGAACGCGATATTGCGAAGCTTGTCAGTGTAAGTGTTCTTATTAATGCCATTAATGTTTTTGTTAATACAGCGTATAGCACTAGTCAACTAAATGAATGTAACATGGCAAAGATTAATGCACTTTTGGAAGTTGAATGTAAGGGAAATGTCATTTTGGAATTTCTGTGGTCTAATGTGATATTGTTGTTCATGTATGTTCATGATGAAATTTTCTTTTATTGTTGTAATTAATTTATAGCATTAACAAGATGACCCGTTGAATTCATTTTGGGAGC